>NW_016690181.1:5943265-5969499 GCF_001604755.1 Lepidothrix coronata
CATGCCCTCTTGTCTTGCTGACGGTTGCCTGGGAAAAAAGACCAACTCCCACCTGGCTACAACCTCCTTTCAGGTAGTTGTAGAGAGTGAGTGTCACTTCTGTGTAAACTGAAGTCTAGTAGTCAGAGCACAAGGTGCAGAGAAGAACAGGTGTGCTCTGCTCTGTATAAAAAAAGGAAATGGGAATTTCATTGATCTTAAGGATTAAGATGCTCTCAAACAGATGGGCTAGAAGAGAGAGTAGAGCACACTCCTGTTTTATCTGCCAAAAAACCTCTGAGATGTAGAGTAATAGAGAAAGAAGCAAGCAGGCTATGTCCTAATCCAGAATATCTAGCAGTGTCTGGGCTATTGGTGTCCAAAAGAAAACCTGAAACCCCTTAATGGAGCTTTCAGTGTGAGGACCATGAGGTACTCAAGATCCACAGGGAGTGAAAGCCAGTTTTTGCAGTCATAGCCAGAGGATCTGAGAGAGCTGATATTACCTGCCAGCATGTCCAGCATTCCTGATGATATTTTAAGAAGTGAATCTAATGTTTTGTCTTTGGAACTGGTACTTCAAATGCTCCTTAGTGGGAGACTGAATACTACAACACCATGTTATCAATAGTTGTGCAGCAGTCAGTCATCACCTACCCAATGCGATGGGAAAGGAAACTCAGCAGATCTCCTTCACAATTATCAACTCTGATACACCAGTGTTTTAATCGTCTCATTTACTAAAACACTCAAGTGAGATCAGTATTGACCCTGCAAATAAGTTTTAACCTAAACATACACATGTCAAGTTAATTTACAGGGTCTGCATGATCTTAGCCAAGACCTCTGGTAATTTAGCAAGACACAAACTGTGAACAACAGTATCCTGGTAAATCAGTAAAAGCAGACATGATCTTCTGCCATCACACCATCATATGAGAAATAAGTTGTTGTCTATGAACAAAGCCTTGACAAAAACTTTTTCACAGCTGTAGGAAGGCTGAATGAACCAACAGTCACAATAGTGACAGAGCAGGATGGTATAAATGTTGTTCAAGAAAAAAAGACAAAGTGAATTTTTGCAGAAAACATTGGGCTGGCTTCTCTCTAAGATCCAGACAGCAATCCAAGAACACAGTCAGACTGCAGAGGCAGAGGCATGGCACAGTCCAACACAGTCATCATGCAAACAAAGGCAGTACATAAAATACACATTGGAAGGCGAATGAAAAATAACTGAAAAAAGTGCCTGGTTTTGCGTTGCTGGTAAAGGACTACTGACTTCCTCAGGCATGTTCCCATTCTACACATTCCTGCACAATACAGGATAAGACAGTCTGGAAACAAATATGCTATTTAGCTACATACTTCACACCATCAGAAGTACAAACACTTTCATATATAATCCCTTGAAGGACACACTACCTTCAATATCCTCAGAAGAGGACTGGAAATAGTGTCTCAAACCTTGGTTAAGGTGTAACTTATTCAAAATAAGCATAAAGACACTTAAACACTCATTCCAGGTTTTACACAAACACTGTCAAATGTTCATGGAATCTTGTGCAAACAAACTTTATTAGAGACTCAGTTTGATATTTTAAAATCAGAAACTAAATTGCCAATTTCAGGAAATTTATTAAAGCGATATTCATGCATTCATACATGATTTAATTTATCAACAGTTCACCAGAAAGGAACATCTATTCTTATACAGCTGTGACATAGATGCTTACTTACAAATGTGAGACCAAAAGCTTCATCTGCTCTTTAAGGAGGCCCAGAGGAAATCTCCATTTCTACCTTACGTTGGAAGCCAAATAAAGTTAGTTTGTAGCCAGCAGGATCCTAAGTGAAAGATGCTGCAGAACTGCTGGGGGAGCAGGGGGAAGGCAAGGAGTAATACTTAAAAAACAGACTGGTGGAGCTGGAAATCATGCACTTCAGCAAGCAGGCACAACAGAGGCAGCAGAGAACTGAAGACAGAAAGGTAGAGAGAGGACAACTAAGCGGCAGAAAGCACAAGCACACCAGTACCATCCTGAGGAACAGCCGACAAAACACAATGCTTACTGAGTTCTCATCTAAGATGGTTAGTTACAACTTCACAAGGTGAAGCAAAAGCTTAATTAATTCCAAAGGCCAGATATGTCTGATTTACAGGAAGCATGTCCAGTGTCTTGCAATGTAAGAAAAACGCTAAGCTAAACTATCAGGCAAAGTAGGGCACACCTTTGCTACTAAAATGATTCACATGCAAAGTAGCACCATGTTACCTAGACCACCAGAAAAAAAGGATCGTGCTGGAATTTAAAAAAAAAAAAAAGGTGGAAAGTTAGAAACTACATTTAGCTACAACCTAAATAATGACAAAAAAAGAACTGTAAAATGGCTAAAAATCTTCAATTTTTTTTTTTTGGAAGCTTGCAAATAATTCAAAGCAGTAAACCCCCTAAACTGAAATCTTGGTTGACAGGCTAAGAAAATGCTAAGAAAGTTTTCAGACACACAAACTGGGCTTGAAAGAAGGTTCCCCCAGAGGAGCAAGCTTGTGTACTTTGATGCAACAGCAAACACACACTAATCTGGTGGTCAGAAGTAGTTCAGTTTACCTGAGAAAAACAGTGTCAGTGTTCATGGGGTCTGTTGTACAAAGTCTCCCGCGAAACAGGAAAACTACAAGACCATCATTTCTAATAAAATGACATTAGTTCTTGAACCACCTGTTTCAAAGCAGTTTGCTACTACAGCAGCTTGAATTTGCCAAGAACATCAAAATAAATCCAGTCAACTTTGCAACAGAGAGGTTCAGGATACAGGGCCCACATTGTAAGCAAGTACTGGAAACACTTCTACCAAGATTGGGGAAAGTACATTAAAAACTCTTGCTAGAACTCAAGCACCTCATCACTTTACATTCAAAGCCTCACATAAATATTGCCATCACAGTGATGTGCTATAATGCAATGGCTTGCAAAAACATAAAGGAAGTCTCACTTGGTTTTTAGCTTCAGGATGGCCAGAGATGCCAGCAAAGCAGAGATGCCAGCTTCATTCTTCACAGATAAGAGGAAAAATTTGTTTAAGTGAGGAGAATCAACTACATCCACAAATAAAGATGCCATCTCTCCAGTATCACTGCAGTGGCAAAACTCACCCTAATCCAGCACCTGGTCTCCAGAAATAGAGTTAGTAACCTTTCAATATAGGGTAAGAAACTGAGAGATGAAAGCAAAACATGAAAACCTCCTGTTTTTCGTACTGTATCTATGAAGGACAAAGAAGAATTTAAGACTATGGAGTGGCTGCTGATAGCTCTACAGAGTCTTTGGCTGGTCTTAAGGGAGAGCCATTCCTTTCAGGAATGTATCCAATTTGGGAGTTTCAGAGTTTATAGAAGTAACTCACAGTGTCATGGATGAATGGAATCTGTTTTCCAGAAGGACCAAGTGCTTTCAGACTGTTGATAGCAGATTGTTATTACACAGTGATATATTCACCATATAGAAGTGTGTTAAAATCAGGTTGGTATAACAAGAGCTAGCCTTTTCTGATCATTTTGAAGGGTGTAAAACTCTGAAGCTGAGTACTGGTAACCTAAGGAATAGCTAAAAGGAAGCACTATTGCACCTCTTGCAAAGGAATGGTATGCTGTTTCCACATAGCAGAAGATCCCTGCCTACAATTTACCAGTACTTGCTATGTTTCAATACATTTTTAAAAGCACATGTGTATGCACATTTGGTCAAACACTAGGGTCAAACACTACTTTCATTCAAGTATACATGCAAGACTTCCAAGGAATTCCTTACACACTGCAGTAGTTGCACATGTAATCTCATAGATACAGCTTCCTTAAAAATAGTGAATATTTTAAAAAATCCAATCACATAGAAGTATAGAATGGGTAAAAAAAATGCCACACTTTATTAAAAATGTTACTATTCTGTTAAACAACTTTAAGTTTCGATACACACAGACAGTTCCTCACAAGTCAGTTCCTCACTTCTCAGCTTTCAAAGTCCACATGGGAGAAGATGGCTCTCCAAGCCAAAGTCCACAAATCCTTGAGCCACAGGGGCATGTAGGTTTTTAATGTGTATATGCAGTAGTGTTACTACAAAACATAGAAAGAAAACACACTTTGTTAATCCTTGCCTCCATTTGCTCCCCTCTGGCTCCCATTACATCAAAATATATTACAATTTCTGAGATACACTAACCAAGTCAGAAAAACATTCTGAGCAACACACAGGATCAATCAATAAGCCCATTCACCCAAATATTATGCTCAACATTGTAAGCTTTCATAAATCAAGCTTGTTCTAATTACAAAGCTAACTAAAAACACGAAATCAAGCAGCCAGTGAAAAACAGCTGCAGAGGCTGACAGCCAGGGGGGCTGCACAGTCAAGTCATTGCAATGTTTCCAAATGTCGGCGTTATTTCAGGCAGCAAGGCAAGCACAGCTCTGATGCTCCCCACGCACACCCCCTCACCCCAGCGCTGCAGCGGCCCGGGCACGAGAGACACCAACAGACACTGCACGTGCGGCCGTCCTCGTGCCGTGGGGAGTCACGCTTTCCCAGAATAGCTCAGCTTTGCTCTTGTGTGGTTTTCCTCACCACAACCTCAAAATATCCACTATGGCTGAAGCTGCACAGAGTTTGCTAGGACACAATCCCAAGTTGTTTCAGAGATAAGCACAGTGTGAAGTGTGGGAAGGTTGCTATTGTGTGGCAGGCAGCACCTCAAACTCCTATTTCTTCTCTCCTCTTTCCCCAAAGTTATTTGCAACCCCCTTCAAGATGTTCTTTTGATACTCATTGAGGTACTGGTTTTTACACAGCATGAAGAGAGCTATTTTTAATTTACTAATTCATTTTAGTAAGGGCATATGGACTATTTCCCACAGTTCCTGTAACATTTCCTTTTCCTTGTCATTATTACTGCCTGACTGTGACAGTGTGTACACTTGTTATGTATACTAATGTAAACATTAATTTGCAGAAAGTGATGAAAAATACAAGTCTAAATTCTCCAGCCATACAATTATTAGAACAGTAATGATTAAGAAACCAAAAATATTCACAACACATTTTTTTCAGATATAGCCTCAACTGAATGAATTTCAAAATTACCAGGAAAACTACTTCATAAGAAGAATTTATGGGTCACTTAGAGAGATTGAAAGGTGTCACACTATGAATTAAAAAAAAAAATTGTGCCCTTACTCTCAAGTCAATTTAAAGACATTTAAGTCATGAATTATTTGAATCAAAACAAATTATAAAGGTGAAATAAGTTTCTACGCTAAATCAGCATTATTTTTTATGTCTCCAACTCAGCATCCACAGTAAAATGTTTATTGTAGTCCAAAGACAGACAAGGCACAGTTTTCAGGGATCTCCAAAGTGCTACTTGTGAGGGAAAATACATTGTTAATTAGTCCACATCCAATGCCCAATCTAGTATAGTACCCAGCTCAGCACTGGAAGTGTGGGACATGCTTAAGGAGTTACACAGCAGGCCTACTTTTATCCACTAGTTACACCATTTTGAAAAATGTTTATTTCTCACAGTCAAGGATTTATTTTTTTTAAATAATTTTTTGTGCATAACAAATCAACTGAGTTTCCTTTCTCTATGAAAAGCTACTAACTAGCATTATTTCCCTCACCAACACATGTTCCTGAAAAACCATAAAAGCGATTATCACCATCTCCTCAGCAGAGAAGTCTATCAGGGATTTTTACAGCTTTGACAGATAAAAACGACTTGATGTATTGAAACTTAACCTGCTAAAAAAGTGACATGAGACTAAAATACAGAAGTTCATAGAAGGAAGTTGCAGAAGGAGGACAGCACTGTTTGCATCATCCAGTCCTTTCTTGTGCCAGAGAGAGACTATTCCCTGCAGAGCCACTTAAAAGGCCTAATTTTAAGTCTCTTGGCAATAGAGCTTCTGCCCATTGCCTTAAAACAGATTTGCAAAACAGACTTTCACCCAATCCAATGTAAAAACAATCTAATACTTATTTTTTCATGTAATGTTCTGCTTATTTTACACTGAAAATGACAAACAATATATTGCCACTTTCACGTTAACAGAAGGTGTTTAACGGCCCAGAGACTAGCACAAGGGCTCTTGTTTTTGGCATCCACAAAACCTGTGTAACAAACACGTTGCTAGCAGAGACAGGCATTTAGTTTCTGTATCACAGAAAATGCAAACTATTCCCCCACCCAAGTACTGCCAGGCACAGGCAGCACTGACCCTGAACATTTTCAGAGATGACAATTCCTGGTTGTTCAAAGTGTGGGTTTCAAAAGTGCCAAGTGAGTCATGTGCCCATTGATCCAATTACCCAACATGTAAAACATTAAGACTCAAGATACCAGCAGGTCCCAGAGTTAGTCCTGAACCTACAGGTACAATATACAGAGTATGTGAGGTGTGGAAAAAGCTACTTCTGCTGTAGTTTACATTCAGAAAAGGAAACCCAAAGCACCTAATTCGCATTTAAATAACCTTTACACATTTCTTTTCCTGGACTTTATGGATCTACAAAGTATGAATAAATACTGCATAGAAACACTCTGGCAGTGATGTTCACAGCAAGTACCTTCTTTCTGGAAGAGGCTAACTCAGTCTTGCCAGGTATGAAAAACTATCGTCTGCTAGAACTTGCCAGCTTACTTTATGTGGAACCCGTGACACCAACTGCTGAACTTCCTTAAACTGGTTTTCATCCTTAAAACCAACTATGATAAGTGGTCTGTTATTCCACATGCTGACAGTCAATATGTAAACGAAGTCCTTTTGCAAGGATGCCACTAGTCATATGCAGAACATTTCACTTGTGGCTTGTCCTACCATGCTGCTGCCTCAAAATTCTCCTAAGAGATAAAGTAGTTCAAGAACTGCATCCTGTAGCTTGCAAGACATCTATCAAGTGTTGCTGTCTAAGTATTCTGCTCAATTTCTGTAAATTAATCCAGGCAAAATTTCACTGAGAAAATTCAAGAGAAGATGATAAAAAAGGACTAAGGAGGAAAAAAACCCAACCAAAACCTCAGAAGCAGAATTCTTCTTAAAGAAAAAAATAAATTAAAAAATAAGCTTCCTTTCCAGTCGCTCTTTTACATCAGGGCTCATCTATTTAAATTATTGACAAATTAATAGAAATTAATCAGTCTTGAATCCTCTGTCAGTTCTCTACAGTGTCTGTCAACTGCTCCTTTAGTAACTGGCTCACAAAAGGCAAAACCAGGAGAACTTTCTTCACGTCATCCAAGGGAAAGTTTCTTCAGAGATGAAATCCAAGAGCTCATTTTGAATGAAAGATCCTTATTCTACAACTTTATGTGAAAGGTGATTTCAGTGTATCAAAACATGTCCAAAATATTTGAAGCCATTTTGTCAAGTTCAAGAAATATATGGGGATTTCAACTATGTCAAGCTTAACCTGACTCAGATGATAGAAGGCTGCAAACACATTAATTTACCTTGAAATAGATCACAAAAGGTCAAAATAACTGCCAGATTCAGTTATTCAAGTCTTCAAGTTAAGCTCAAGCAAGTGAACCTTGTCATTTCTGTGCAAGAAAAGTAAGAAGATGATGTCCCCTTCCTCACAGAGTTTGTCTGCATTTCAACCTCCTCTATCAAACGCAAATATTCTTACCTGCCAACTCCAAAATGTGAGGAGGATTTACTGAGGCACAGCAGGGAGGAAGTGCAAGTGACAGGGCAGAGATTAAAGAGCAAAGTGCTCCAGGGTAGGTGCAGCTGAGCATCTGCAGGGGTCAGATTTGTCATGGGGGGCATTGCCCATTTGCTGCAGTAGGTCACAGCAAGGACTGAGACACAAGCATAGCAGTCAGCATCAGGTCTGCTTCAGAATGCTGCCAACTACCTTGTTACCAAGAAAGCAGAAGAAACCTGTAAACCCCACCTGCCTAGAAAATGGTAAAAGAACATTTCTGGTTTTGGCACCACATCACATTCTTGTACTCAAAAATCATGCCAGATTAGTAAGAAGACAAGAGACCACAAATATAAGCATGACAGCTATCAGTTTACAATCTACCTAAAATCTCAGGGTTCAAGACGAAAATACCAGGACCAAGCAATTTCAGGTACACTACACACTGAGCTCAGCAAACATATTGGAAGGAAACAGTCAGCCACACAGATTTTAATTGCAAAAACCTGTATTTTCTTATAGAAAGGCACGTAGCAGAATCAAAGTTTTGGACACTAGGTTCTCAAACAGTATGAAAGGTTTAAAAGACGATGTGTTCCAAATAAATGGTTGTTTGTAAGAATATATTGGAAAATTGATTTTTCTCAATTCAAAGAATTTATTTGACCTAATTTTATTACCTCAGTGTATATAATACTAAACCAGCAACTTTAAAGCAGAAAATGACAAATTCCTTCTTAAAAAAAGTTTTCAATTATATAGTAAATGATGACAAACTCAAAATGTCCCACGTTGCTTTTATATGCACTCACCTACAAGTAGACACTTAGACTTGCAAGTAGGAACACTTCTAAGCTACAACTTTTTTCCTGGCTCTCACAGTTAATGCACAGCTCCACAACCTGTCCTGTGAAGCCACTAGCTAACAATGAACTGAAATACCAAATTCTTTTGACAATTTCCCTATAGACATATTCTCTTTGAAGTGTTTTCCCTGCTTGTCTGGTTTGCACTACATTCTACATATTGCAGCAAAGTAGTTCTCAAGTCTGCTCAGAACAAACCTATCAGCAGCACTGCAGTAACTGAAGCTTTTCTGCCTGCAAATTCACTCTTCTGGCACAGAGCACCTGAGATGTCTTGGATCATACCCATTAAATACAGCAAATCAAGGAACAGCCTTATTATGTGGCAATAACAATTGTCTCCATTCACAGGGAAGTTTTCTTTCTGATCCTCCCTAAATCTTGGTAGTGTTAAACGATGTACTACAACAGACACTTTAAAAAGGTTCTGAAACAGTGAAGCAGCATGAACTAAACTAGATAGACCAAGCATTTTGCATAATCTGTGTTTGTGCATGACAACTTGATTAAAAGATCAAATACGCTTCCATAAAACTTAGATAATTCCACACAATGGTGGGTCCATGATGACTAAAGAGGAAATTCAAATTTGTTTCTTCAATCTGTGTCCTATACTCTGTTTCTTAGGGAACAGAAAGCTGAAAACATGCTTGAAGACACATTGAAAAGTTTTCTAAAGTCTTTAACTACTTGTAATTAACCCATTAATTTTTGTTGCTCAAACTGAGCCGCAAAGTCAGAACATCTGCCGTTTCTGTAACATCAGTTCAGCCAGTTTAATGTGCATATGCACATTAAAAAATCAGATCCAGGTCAGCTGGCATTTAACATGCAGAAAGATATATGACTACTTCCCTTATGATGGTGGTTATGCAACTTTCATTTTGTACATAGGTATCACTCCTAATAGAAGTATACCCTAAGAGCAGAAGAAAAGAGTCTTCTTAAATAGAACAAACACACCTGATCCTCAAAAGCCCTCTCATTATTTGTGGCAGAGTGCATCTATCCATTCACTAGGATAAGCAAGACTGATCAGTCAAAACAAGAAGGAAACAGAAAACAGGCACAGAATCACACAATTCAAAGAACTGGAATTAGTTAAACAACTATTCTTCCTTAAAGTGATTAAGACTCATTACTCAAGAGGAGAAAGCCCATGTCAATTTGAAGAACAATTGTGGGACTACCATAAAGAAGTTTAAAGCTACCTTAGGAGCCTGCAAGGGAACCACTCCAGTAGTTACAGTCTTTGCACTAAAAACGTCACTCACCTTATATATGACAACATCTGAACAGACCACAGAGACCACATGAGACAAGAAAATTCTGTCCAGCTAAAACCTAGAAGGATCTGAAAGTGCGACTCAGGCTTGCTTGATTATGCAGACCATCCTAATCCTTCAGCATATTCCACAGTGAACAAGGAATACTTTTCAGTAGCTCAGTGTTGTCAAAAGAAGTGTTCTGAAAATCCAGCATGAGTCATCTCATTTCAGAATGGTTTAGAAAAGGAAGTAGAAAAATGTTTGGGTGAGGCCTAACAGTAATTATGTATTACTGGCTGCTTCACACAGGTACATGTACCTATTTTTTTAATCTGAAAAACTCCCCCAGCAGCTCTCATGTAAGTGACAAAAGCTCGAAGCAGTAGATTTATCTGTCTTGTCAGCATATGCTTAACTCCCAGGGAGTTAAGACATTTCCAAACTGTTACAGAAAGGGTTATGACCTCTTTCAGAAAGCTCATCACTTCATGCATACGTGTTTGATTCCAGAGCAAGATATTTGTAGAAACTTCTATCAATTATAGCTTTACTTAGAAAACAACTTTATATAGCACTGTAAGAAACGTGACTGCACATGCCCACATATGCAGCAAATTACCATCCAGCTACAGCAGTGAAACACCAAAAAGACCACCTTGTTGTAGCTTCTTCATGTATTTGCAGTAAGCATCAGCACTTATATAGGTTACCTGAGCAGTGACACCTATACTGTTGCATTTACCCTGTGACTGTATTGATTAGAGCATCACAGGTAGGTCCAGACACTGCAGCAACATCCTTAAATTCAGGATACTAATGAACAATACCAATTACTTCCAAATCAGCAGAAGATCGAACTTGATGACAACTTCACTCTAAGAACGAATGCTTTCTAAAACCTAAACATACAGGTAAAAAGAATTTTCTGACTAGAAAACAGTTTCATATGCCATCTTACATTGGACACTAAAAAAAATCAGAGACAGTGGCATTTATATCAACAGAACTGTATGCCCTGACTTTCAGTGAACTAGCACAACAGCTACCGTTAGGCAAGCTGAAGTACTCGAGTTTTTCAGTCACCTTTACATTCACTCAGCATCCCCTTACAACTTACTACAGGACAGTGTGTTGAGACTTGACTTACTAAATTATGATTTACAGTAAAGCACTAAAAAATTCACTGGAAGTTTTAACAAATTTAAGCCAAAATGATACATTTATGACCTTGGAAAGAGAGCAGTTTTTAACAGGTATCTGCATTATGTACACAAACCATTTTAGGAAAGCCTAAGCAAGACAAGGGAGGGTAACACAGAAGCATAATCTTAAAGGTTTCTTTACCCAACATCATTATGCTGAGAAACCTACTTTATAGTATACAACTCCCACTCCTGCTTATCAAAACCTTTTCACATGGCTACATTTCTCACTTTATCTGACATACTCTGCACAAACTAATAACCTTGCACGAAATATACCTTAATAAAAGAGATATAGATTAGAAGAGGAATGCTTGTGTGTTAGATTAGACTTTGCTCTGATTGGAAAATCATTTGTCAGCATAAGACTTGAGGAAGCTTTCTCCTAACTGATCCTGTACAAATATCCATTTTACATTTGTGATTGGAATACTCAAGTTGCTCCCTTATTTTTGCATTACAGCAATTTACTACACACTTACTGAAGAAACAATCCCTGAAGAAACAGGTTCTTAAACACATTAACTCATTCCCTCTATTCTTATGACTATGAACAATCATCACCTCAAAAGAGTTTACAGCTCTCTAATCTAATCTTTGAGTAGTTTATTCAAACAAAACAAAAGAGAGGGAGGAGTGGGAAGCTACTCACAATAAATTTGTATACTTGATAAGACAGCAAGTAACATAAGGAACATGTTTTCATCAATTTTTGAGTTACCAAGAAACCACCCTTATGGCTGAAGCCCAAACTTGCTTCAAACTGAGGGAATATTCAGATGACATAATGGCTACATGTATCTTGTTTATTATGATTTTAGACAACTACTATGTGGATAGGTAATATTTTGGTTTGGCCTGGTAAGCTGTTATTATGAAGACTAATAGTTTTAGGAGTACTTTTTCCAGAATTGAGCGCTATTGTTCTCAGAAGTTAAGTATGAACACCTATAAAATTAATCTGCAAGGCCTTTACCACTTTTATCTGTAATATTTGCACTGTGCACAAGAGCAAACCTTTTTCAAAATCAGAGCTGTATATATATATAAGCATGTATGAAATTCACATGCAATTGCATTTATTTATAAGCATGTCTGTAAAGTTTAAGGAGAAGTTTTCAACTCACTTATTTCATTAGAAACCTGGTCCAGTTTTTCTTTCGACCGACTGATTAGAACCACCTTCATTCCACGTTTTGCTAACTGCAACAAAACAAAACAGGAGTCATTAGAATAGTCATAAATCACTTCCAAGTTAGTATCCTAATTTAAGGAATTGCAAAATTCATCAAACATCACGGCAATATATGACCAGCAAGTCTGAAAAAATACATTTTAAAAGAGACATGAAGGGGAAAACCAGGACGAATACTTCCTTGCTATTTCTCACTCAATTCCCTTCACACCAAATTTATTATCTTCTCAGTCATCTAATACAGGTGGATAGGCACATTTATGAAATAGAAAACCAACTGCAGATATTTCACAGAACTTTTACAACACCTCTGGAAGTCAGAGCAAAGACATTATTATCATAATGGAGTTTAACATGCCAAGTTAAGATATCCATGGTCACTTGAACACCTGTGTTGCAACTCAATACTTCCTTCCTTCAGTAAGACTCCACTCTTACTTTGTACTAATCATAGGTATAAAGGTTAAATTACTCCTGCAGCTCTTTTAGGGAAGCTATTTGTGGAACTTAAGCTGTGGCCAGAGCGTACCCTGGTCATCAAATCAGACCTACTGCCACAAGTTTAAAAATGGGATCTAACAAGTCAATTGAAAAGTGTCTCCAGAAATACAGTTACATATCTGAATTACTCTGCAATGAAATCAAGGTGACCACTGTAAGTCCCCATTCCAGTGAAAAGTAGAAAAAAATGTATCCAGAGTCCATACTGACCTTCCTTTCAGACACATAAAAACCAGGTGTGTTCTCACTGCTCCAATAAAACTCCTTCACTGCCTTAGGAAGCAGTTGAGAATGGCTCTCTAATGGAAGGCAAAACAAAAAAACCCCCAAACAAATTAAAAAAAAACCAACAAAGAAAAACAAACAAAACCCAAAACAAAATAAAAAAACAACCAAACAAAGAAAACACCCAATCAACAACAACAACAACAAAATATCACACAAGGACCCAGAAACCTCACAACATCACAGCATAGGACAGCAACAACCTGAAGTGACTTAATCGCCTCTACCTTTCTAGCAGAAGTATCCCAAGCAGTAGCGATTCTTCCAGAGAGATGTATGAGAAAGTTCATCAGTGATCTCCACGCTTCACTTTGACGTGTGACCTCTAAGCAGTAGAAATCTCATACTACATCTCATGAACATAGAGTGAGGTGTGATGAAACCATAAATACAACAGGAACCACTGACAAACAGTTGCCAAGTTCAGTCTTGCTGGTAACTTAAAAGCTTTCTGCCGAGGAAATGATACGGTGTTACAAGGATGACTGTCTAAAATGGATGAATGCATCCACCTGCAGGTAAACATCTACCTCACTGGAACAAATTTTTCATAAAGCCAACAGTAGGCTTGGAAGGCACTGGGGAGAAGGGCCTAACAGTACTCTCATTCCACAGGATCAAGGCAGTGATGGCCTTGATTACTTAATCTGTGAGGACAATCTGACAGTAATCTACTTAGAATCCAAAATAACTGTGGTCCCATGAGGCTGAAAAGCCCCAGAGATCTTCCTCATGGGTGCAAGCTCCAGACTGCTGACACGCAGTTTGCTCTTTGAGCAGTCATGACCTCTGGGCTCTCAGACTGCTTTAGTAGCTACTTCAACTTTATGGAAAAGTATCCAGCTGTAATTATCTCAAAAGCCAAGGAAGTAAAGTGATACCAATCCATCCAGTCAGTGGAACCTCACCACATTCAGAGAACTTCCACCACAAGAGAGAGCTTGAGAGAAACCACTGCCATGTTAACACTAAAGGGGTGCGCTCTGAGAAGTACATCTGAAATCTGGAAATGGAAACCCATTTGCAAGTGGAGTTCTAAGTACAGAGCACATAAAACGGCCAAGGTAAGACCCTGTAACTAGCAACAAATACCACTTTGAAAAGTAATCAAACTTGGAAAAGATACAGCACTCAACAGCAAGTTCAGTTAAAGAGTTTGATGCAACCAGATCAGTTTCTGTTGAGCACTTTGACTTCACTGGTAGAGACCTAACTGGTTGAAAGGAAACACAATTATCCAAAGAGTGATAATGATCCCTGAGATTTCAGTTACTAATTACGGTTTTATATAAGAATCAAGGAAGACCCACTTGCTTTGTAGATAATCTGCCAGTACATTTGTTTCTTTGGCCAATGTCCTTAGGGTGCTGAAAAAGCTGAATGAGAAGATCTTAAAACTAAACATAAAAACTCACGCAGAGCAGCAAATGTTGGGAAGATACTCCTGTAGCCTAAGGATTGATGCAAGCAAGAGTCACCATTCTAATGGAGCCAGTGAACGTAGGCGTTTGAATTCCCTTAATACCATTTTAGTGACTACCACATTGCCACTTTGGTAGCAAAACATAGCTGCTGCTAAAGCCCTTTCTCTCCAGGGTGGAAAAGAATGACATTAACAGCCCACCAAAGCAAAGTTAAAGCTCTTGTTAGAGTAGGCATAGCAAGACAATCTAAAAATGTGATACTAAACAGATGTGCACTGCAGAATACTACAGAGTGCAATGGGATCACAACCTCTAGTTTATCACTAGCATACATCTAAGATTAATTTTAACTAATGACTTTCAAAAGCAAACAGCAGACAATGATAAGAGTGGCAACAAATAGTGACTTCTGACCATATCCTTATAAAACGAAACCTTTCACGAAGGGGTGGTCTGGTGATAAGGACATCAGCGCTGAGAAAAGAATAAAGATCTTAATACTGCAAGAGTGTAAAAACAATTCTTTGCTTGGAAAAGTAAAGTAACCTACAGAGCAGAGTATAACCCAAGAATCCACAAACTCATAATGCTCTTCCATCACTTTCTGGTGAGACCATATCAAACTTTCAAAGAGGCAATTCTCCATGCACAGTCACAATTCTCACAAATTCTCAAAAATTCCTCCAAGGAGAAGGAAGCTGTCTGCATGATTATAATCACAGCCATCAGGGCCCAAGCACCTATATGCCAGTGGCATTTATAGTAACCAGAAGGGAATTTCCAGTAGAAAGTCAAGACTCTGCTGGCAGTCTTCTGAAGATATCTCTAGAGTTAAAGACTGAGAAGTCTTTTCAGGTATTCCACATTTCATCCTGCATCCACATTTAACTTCATCAAGTATTTTTCATCCATCTAAGCTGTCAAAGGACGGATTTGTGTTTTATTCTAAATAAATACATAAGTAACAACAGTAAATACAACTCATGAAAAGTGTTTCATTCTATAGCTCAAGAACGAGTATTTGCATCCACTGTTTCCCATCAGTATCTCATGCTTGTGATAGCTTTCCTAACAGGGCTTTGAATGCAGGGGTCTGCCAGCAGCACGTTATGTTCAAAAGCAGCCTAGTTCTTAGAGACATCAGGAGAACATAAGCAAGCTGTAATTTTATTCACCTGGTAACTTAACACACAGATCTTGAAATTAATCTCCCATGATGTTAAGGGGTGTCTCCCACACCAGAGGGCTTCCTCCTGACAGTGCTATGCTATGGGCACAGTGACCTCCTCCCAGTTCCTCTAGGCAGTTAAATTTAAGTGTTGCATCATTTGCTTCAGTGCCATGTAACTGGAATATTTGGCGAGTATGAGCTGTCAGCAATATGCCAGTATCAGGTGCTAATGGGACCAGGCTTAATTCCTTTTGCAGCCAGCTCCCCTTTCACCCAGCAGGATGAGGTACTACTTTCTGCAAAGTAAGGAATTTGAGGGCTGGGGATGCAGGTGGCAGGGCACATAGGAATGATGGGAAATCTAAAGGGCAAGGAGTACCCATGAAGAGGAATGCAACTTTCCCTGTGGGCCTCGCAAAACAAACAAAAAAAAAAAAATCAAGAAAAAGAGAATGTCTCACAGCTGATCTCACACAAAGTCATGCTGGTATTTCAGAGAACACAAAAATGAGTACAGACAGGCTTACTTCGATACTAATACTGAGTTGAAAGTTATTTTTGCTATAAATTGTTGTCGTCAGCACTATCTGTCATGATGTTCTCTGGGCTTATAGGCTAAATTGCCCTATACTAACAGGCACTTTCTGTCTTAAGCAATACAGTCCAGTGCCATATTTGGAGCCCACATAGCCATCAAGATCAAAAGTACAGTAAAAGAGATAAAGGTAAAACCCAGCTTCAGAGACTTCATGAATTAGGGGAAATAATTGGAACATACTGCTGGCAGCTAGAAATGCCATTTAGTCAGTACCCATAAATACCAAGGGTTGCAAAGGTTAATTATTTTAACAACTAAAAAAGTTAAAAATAAAAACTTAAGGGCAAGGTAAGGGTTGAAAATATAATTCACAAATAGAAGAAATTAACTAAAAGGGATACAACTTTTGGCTGATTATCAGAGGAAGGTAAGGCAGGAGACCTCTTTTTCCATAGGTATCTGTTAAGATAAGGTGAGGTGAGGTGATATGATCTGCTGCTTGACAGAGTTGAGACAGGATGACATCTTGCCAAGGATCAAGACAGACTTCAGTTGGTAAGAATTCTTACCTCTTCTGCATACGCTTTTCCAATCCCATCAGTAGCTCCTGTGACCACTGGACAAAAAAAAAAAAAAGAGAGACAAATCTACATTAATTGTTTCACAGTAACTGCAGTGGGTGTGTTCATCAGTAAGCTGTTAAAGTACTCATTCCAGACAGAATGAGTTGAAGTCTCTGGAATAAGTGTACAACTTTTATTAAATCCCTTGGAGAACTCTCACTTAAACCTTTCCATAAGCAAGAAAGGAGAGAAGGAGATGGAGTTAGGAACTCAATACATGTTTAAAGAATCAGGTTCAGCATCCCTTCTCATGCCAGTCCTCTGCCCCAATACACTTCTTCAGAAACTTTGCAGACTAAGATTTCCAAGTCATTTTACTAAAAAAAGCTCATTTATGATTATTAAACCAGCTGTCAACTTAGTTTTAAACATACAGTAAAATAAAAGGTATCAGATTTTAGGACATAGAAAACAGGTCTCTGTTAGTGTTTCTCCAGCAGATTTCAGATTCCTGTGACCATTGTGCTCACTGGCAGCAAGTATGAGTGACTGATCCAGCCATCACTTGCAAGCTGGGCTTCTACAGCTTAAACTTTTTCACCCGTGGGTGACTGGATCTGTGTCAAGCCTCAAGTCTTTCTAGGATTCTTTTCCACAAGCTGAGAAGCTCTGAGTGACTCAACACGTCATTAGTTTGACAGATTATTCCAGGGCTCTCACCACACTAATAGCTGATCATCTCAGTAAACAGCAATTCCTCCATCCAGAAACTGCTTTTCCAACTATTTTTTAAGCAAGTACCTTCAGCACTACTTCCTCTTTCTCTAAGCTTTTTCTTCTTACCAAACCAAATGCCTATACCTCACATTATTTAGCTCTCCTGTCTCACCTCATTCACCTGTCTCTGCTCTCCCTCTCCAAGTAGCCACAAAATATATCAGATTTTTTTGTCTGTCCTCCTATCAGATCAGAAGAGCTTGGTTTGTGCTTCCATTGCTTATGCTGAATGTAGGCATGGCCAAATACTTGGGCTTGTTTAATGTTTCAGAAGAGTGAACTGATGAGTGTTGGTTCAACTCCTGGGTCAAACTCTACCTGAGTGAAACTCAAAGCA
Organism: Lepidothrix coronata; assembly: GCF_001604755.1. Taxonomy (NCBI): domain Eukaryota; kingdom Metazoa; phylum Chordata; class Aves; order Passeriformes; family Pipridae; genus Lepidothrix; species Lepidothrix coronata. The sequence goes on from NW_016690181.1 coordinate 5,961,081, forward strand.
GACAGAAGTGTTGTCTAGCACTGGGGTTCAGCAATAACTTCCCTTCAAGGCACTGGAAGGAGACATGTTTGCAGATGATTTGATTAGTTACTGCTTGCAGATTACCTATAACAGTTGGCATGCAAACAGCAGTCTGAATATTTCTGTTTGAGTAATAACAGCTAAGAAATGCTGTAACCATTTCAGTTTCTGTGCCTGCTAGCTACAAATAAGTGGATGAAATAACAAGTGATTAAACTACCAGTGAAGGTCCTATTTGAGCTTGAATGGCAAGGCAATAGTTCAATAACAGGCTAAGAAGGAAAGATCCAGGCATGTTCCTGATTTTGAGATTTACAGATGACCATAGATGAAGGTACATACATATGTTCATCCTACATATTTATCCCTTCCCTAGTTTCAAGGTTTATTTGCAAGATGCCGTAGCTCCAGTGTGATAAGGATATGCATGCACACTGAACATCAGGGATGCTCTGGCTAGTAAACAGAGCTCTAGCTGCTGCACTGTCAGCACCAGTGAACTGAGAAAACTAAGTGTCTGTGTCACACTGTTTTGCCACTTCCTATCCAGCTACCATTAGGGAAGTGTGAGTAACAGTTTTGTCACAGAAATAAATCCACGTATATAAAGGTAAAGCAAGGGTCCAAATGACCAATAAAAAGCAGACCTTAGGAAAGAAATTAAGAATACATTCCCAGGAGTCCACTTCCTGCAACCAAACTTGTACCAGTATCGTTACCCATTCAGCCAGAAAGCACTACAGTGCTGCAGGACAGCACCATCCCTTTAGTTCAAGGACTAACAAGCTTCAGTTTCAGCCTTGCTGATTTTGGATTTCACATTATGCATTATCAAACAAGTCATTATTGCTTCAGCAAAACAATGAAACAAATAGGAGCACAGTGAAAACACATACCAGGACCACTCCCCCTTAGGCTCATAACAGTAGCTGGACAAGTTCTAAGCTGACCCAATCTGGAAAACATTCAACTTCAGTGACTTGGTGAAAGGGGTTGTTTCCTTCACTATAGTTAGTGAGGCACCTAAAGGAGAGCCATTCCCTATAACATTTACAGATCATTTCTCCTCCTTCCAATTCACGATTTATGGACTTAATGGTTTTATTCTCAGATAACAAGCTCAGCATTTTAAAATACTGTTTTCTGACATTGCAGGTTGTTCCACTTCTAGCAACTGCAGCCAAGAATGCAATACATGCTCCACGAGGCAGTGACTCCAAAAAGTACCTGTGGCCCTTTAAAGGCTTAGTAAAGTACAAGTAGTTTCAGTCAAGGATATTTACTCATTTATTGAATCTGTTGCTTAGGTAAATGGTAATAGAATCAGCTGGAGCACAGGACATAATCTGAAGATCAAGATTCAGACCTACTTCAGACTAAAATAACCTGTAGTCCAGAGGTTAAAGTACCCTCCAGAACAGAATATAAGAAATTTTAAAAAATTCTAATTTAGATAAAAAATTACAAAATCCCGCAAGGAAAAAAAAAATGCTTGAGCTATCACCTACAGAAACAGACTCCTAGCTAATACACATTACTGTTTTGCTTCTGCTGCATGTAAAGGCATAGATCAGAATAAAGTATGGAACTAGCTTTTCTTAACAATAAGGGAACTCCTCACAAGACAACATTAATACCATAGTTTTTTTACTGGTTCCACGTGGAGAAGGATGCTGTCTTCTGTTCCATCCTACCACACCATCTTGAAGAACAAACACAATACAAGGACAGCTTTCCAATGTATAACCTTTTTTCAGGCCACACTTCTCTTCCTAAGGCCCTTCAAGAGAAGCCACCTGGCTCAGCTCCCTCCCATTCTAAGCTAATAGATTTCCCATCAGCAGTTGCACTGGTGCAGAGACCATTGAGGCACCAGTGAACTGCGATGGGAAACACACACTAACACAGACCTGTCCTGCTGCTGACCCACAGCACCCAGTTCAGTCAGGAAGCTCTGTTTACTGCCCATTTATGGGATCCTAGTGAGTAGTTTGGTGGGTCAGAAAGGCTGTCCTGACAGACATCTGCCAGAGCAGAAAGCAAAACTTAGACCCTATGTCGTAAAAGTACAGAAAAGAGGTGGAGTAAAGGCAACTGATTGGACCAACATCACAGAAGTCAAGATTCAGTCACCTTATCTGCCTCCACATTTTGCATTACCTAAAGTTTGCACATTAGCAAGTCACTTATAATTTTTCATGTTGATTACACTCATCTCTAGTTTCCATACTGGAGCCAAATGTTGCAGTTTTAACCACTCCAAAGCTGTGTCAGTTTAACTAAATTTCTACTATCAATTTGATGTGCTGAAACTAGTTTAACTCCAAGTGTCGATTAAGCTTTTGAATTCTGTTTCTTCTACAGCTGCTTTCCAACAAAAGTTACAAACTGACTGCAGTTGGCAGAGCTTAAAGAAGGCTAAAGTAAGTAGGATAGGCATAAGTTATGGTCTGTACAAGAAAGCTGCACCAGCTCCTAAGTGTGATTATACACATTTATTCAGTAGTCAGACTAACTGTAGTAGCTTCCCACTTCAGCCATCTGCTGTCTCCAGAAGAGAAGCAAGAGTGCCCAGGCAGCCCGTGTGTGAGCCCACCAAGTAAATGTTTGTCTGAATGGAAGTTTATACTGAAGCATCATCTGATTTTTGACAAAGTCAACACCCATCTTCACCTTTTCCTCTACAGCCTCAGAAGTCAGGGGACAGAAAACAAGGAAAGGTATGCAGTAACATGACATTCTCTGAAAACAATTCACTCTTAGTAAACCAATACATGTACTTGCATTGAAGTGGAGATGTTCTACCCTGGGAAGTTACCACTAGTCAGACCTCAGCAGCTCTAGACACAAGGTATTTTGCAAAATAATTAGACAGCACCATCTCAAAATGTGCTTTTTTGGAACTAGTATATGTACAAGTAGAGAGCTGACACATGCAAAACCATATCATCTTTCCTCAGTTCCGAAAAACCTGCCTAAAAGCTCCTGCTCTTAGTCAGAGTCCAGATAGCCTGGCCCTAGTGAGTCCAGCACACTGAAAGGAACAACTCTTGCTTTTCTGAATAATGACACTTTGGTTAAGACTGGCATAATCATTGTTATAATGGGTGACTGATGTACACATGGTTTCATCCTCTAGTCCTGGCTTTCATTTCAGTTTTGCATGAACAGTCTTACATTCCAACTGATCCTACACTGTTCAAAATGGTAGACAAGAAGTTGGAAAGCGAATAAAACATCTATAATCACTCACGCTAGCCAGTAGTGTACACCACATTAGTATAAGCAACTCTGAACCCACTAATGCTTTGGATACAGTGTTAGTGTGCAAAAACAAACTTTCAATGAAGTATCAAGGTCTCTAAACAATGAGAGCAGTATGGGGCATCATCTGCTCACACTGCTGGAGGAGGTTATGCCATATGTAGGCTGTAGAGATTTCAACTACCATTGTATATATACAAGTCATCAGCACAAGGACTCGGATCAGCAGTTACATTTTTATTACAGTATTATCCTTAATATATCATGTAATTATTTCCATAAATCATCAAAATCTTCACCTTAGGATAGTACAGCATCTTTGCTCTAATGACTGTGCCAGAATTTTGCTTCCTATATGGTGTGGGAAGAGAAGAAAGAAAAAAACCCACAAAAAAACCCTCCACTTTGAGTTTACTTACACATCTTTGACCTCTTACAGTGATCTCTTCAACTTAAGATACAGCTACAGAGGCATCCACCACAGCCTCTGCTACTGGAATGGTTATCGACAGACAATTCACTAATTCTCTACACCTTAATACCACCTAGCCACCTCACCTCCTAGTGTTTCACAGCTTTTGTCATATATACAACAGATATGAAGCCATTCATAAGCACTGGCAACATTTCCTCTCCAGTACCAAACTCAAGGCAAAGTTAAAAAAGCTCACCAGTCATTGAGATGTGTCATCTTGCACTGTTATTAAAAAAAGCCATGAAGACCAAGCCTATGGAGCATAAAGTCACCAGCCAGTGACTTTAGTCTAGAAAATTAACATAAGCAGTGGTACATGACTTTAGGGAATAAAAATGTAGACTCTTCTCGAGAAGGCTTACAGAGGGGTAAGTATGAAAATGTTTCCAATGGCACCTGCATCTTTCAGAAATTCCACAACACAAAGGATAAAGTACCACCAATGGTGTGGAGAGCTCACATGTTCTTTTTTGCTTGTATGAAGTAACAGCCACTGTGTTACCAAATAAGAGGTCACCTAGAAAATATCCTCCACCTTCTAACACTCCCTGCTGTTAAAAAAGGGACCATGATTCCAGAGCCAGGCAAAAGCTGCACCCAGCAGCCCATGACAGCCTATTTTGTGACCAAAGTGAATATTCAAGGCCCAGAAAGAACATTTTAACCTGCTTTTTATGCAGCCAGGACATCTTAAAACAAAAGCAAATAATGGTGCAATAAAGCATGAGGCAGGCATGTAGAAATCATCTCCTCTCATGATGAGAGCAAGGACCAGCATTGACACAGGGAGAAGACAACAGCAAGCATAGGAAATTCTACTGCAGTTCTGCAGAGCAATCACTCTGAAACAAGATTATAGATTCGTGACTCCCCAACTCAAGGTTAGACTACAGTGGAAAAAAACGCTTAAGGAGATCAAGCCTGCCTTCAGATACAAACACACGTTTTCCACAGCAAAATAAACTTATGAGATGCCTAATGCAGATAAAGCACAGAATACTTTTATCCATATTGCCTCTAGCAAACAGCACCAGGCATACTCCTTGCGCGGCTTTGGCTACCTGCACAGTGAAGCTAACAACTATTATGCATGTTCTGTACTAGTCTCTTCAAACTACAAATTCATTTTGGTTCAGCCATCTTACTGTTTTCATTCAGAATAGCCCAAGTTTTTAGGCAATCTTTCAGTGTACTGCAGATGCACTCATGCACATCACCTACCTAGGAAGCAGAACTCAGGCCATTATCAATGTTATTCTCCCTAGACAGATGTGGGTCCAGCAATTTGGGAATACCTATACTCTTCCTTTCAAAAAATTAAGCTAACTAACAGATCTCAAGGAGGGTAGCTTAGCTACATTTCTGATCCCCTGAGAGGCATTCAAATTTGATGTCAAAATGGCCACTGCAGAGCTAGTCTCTCTGCTACATCCTTCATTCACACAGAAGAGCCATCCCTATCCTGCAAGACTGAATCCAGATACGAGCAAGGGTCTGTCACAGCACAGTATCTGGCTGTAGCGCACAACATAAAGAATAAACTAGGACCCTATGTATCTTGTTAAAGCAATACAGTTGAGAGAAACTTCACAGCACAGCTAACCTTAGCATAGGTTTAAAAGTACAACACATAAATAACTGAAGACTCGAGATTCTTCTGCTACGAAACACGGAGGCTATATTAAGAATATGACAGCTCCTGGGGAAAACAAAAGCTGGCAAAGGGAGAAAAGACTATCCCTGCTTGGCATCAAGCAGTGCTTCATTTATTACAGATTTATATAAATCATTGGCATTTGACCAATACCAAGCTTCTAGATTATTTCCAGCCAACAAAAGTACTTTAGTCTGTGCTGGTTAAAAATACTCTACTTTTTGTCCTCAGCTTGCTAGGAACGGCTATTTTTAGTAAGAGTCCAATCAACCTTATCAAAATCAAGCATCAAAAATAGATTGGAGAAACACTGGAAGCATATGCTATTTTTAGCTGCTCTGTCTATCCCTGCCGTTACCCACAAATTCTGACTGCACAGACCATGCATGAGTGCTTAGTTATTCCAGGCAGATCTTAGTCGTGACCCTTTTTTTTCCCCGAACACCTGAATGCAGAAAACACTCAATTGATTAAAGATTAATACAGCCGCAAAGCATGACAGCTGCCTTTCGTCTGAGTGCTTTTGGGGAGGGGGAGAATACGGGATGACAGAGAGCTTGCATCAGTATTCCTCTTGGGGATCTATTACATGGAAAGAATATTGCTATTTCAATTCCCTTTTGTTGCTAAAAATAGCAGCCCCAATTGATTCAAGCAAACAGGGCACCGGCTTAGCAATGCCAAATTTAGAAACCACTGAAGTCCCAAAGAGTGAACGCTAACGCAGTCTAACACATGCCAGCTCATATTTAACAAAGAACAAAGAAGATAAGCATGCTGGCTGCAAGTTAATAAGACAGCAGCAACTCCCTGCATTTTTATTAAATAAAACCAGAAAATTCAGTGCAGAAAATAAGACAAACTTCATATCTATTCTCAATTTAACTGCTGAAATAGGAAGCCTCATCAGAAAGATCTGTACCCTGAGCTAGAATTCTAGACATTCTGGTTTGGGTTTGGCTTTTTTTTCATATAAAGAAGTTTTTTCTGCACAAAGGAGCTAAGACCTAATGGTCAGGCTTTGAAAAGATAAACTACAGAAAAAGGTTCAATTCCCAGAACCGAACACTTACTTGGTAACAGCTTGTGTCTAGGAGCTAGGACTGTGGGTAGAAAAATATTCTATAAATATCACAGCACTGACAAGTTCCCATTTCACCCAGAACTACAGCAAGAAAGGGTTTTGGGCAGTGCATTCACAAGATTCTTTAGACTTGAGAGCTAGAAGCAATCTAGAAATCCCAACAGGAAAAGCGTACTGAAGAGTTCATGAAAGTCACAGGCAATCCTTAAGCAATATCAGTTCCAGTTGCCTCTGTGGGAGCTCTCCCAGTTCCAGGCTGGTTGTCCTTTATGCACTTACATTCAAGTCTTTGCCATGAGGTCTTTTTCTCCTGTTAGTCAAGGGTTGCTGTGTTATGGGTATGGGAGTCTAGGAAGAGAAGGGGAATTCCATCATCCTGTTCAGAAGTCCCCACTCCATCCTTGGCTGCTTTTAAGGCTTTTGATCCAGAAGTCATCAGGTGAAACCAAGAGTGCCCTGAACTTAACTTCTGCAATATCAAGGAAATTGTTCAGATCATCTGCTCCAGTCAGTTCAAGCTGAGTTAAGCATTTGCAAAGGCTACAGCTGCCTTGTGCTCTAAGACACTACAATAAGAGTTACTGCATAGTATTAATGTTTGGCAAAAACAGTCTCTCATGTGTTCATCATTGTGAAATACATGACAGATATTGACTGTCATGGCAAGCACGACCAGGCCAAAAACCCTCATGTGTAGGGGTCGTTCAAATTACCACTTCTGGTTCTTCCTGCCTTCAGGAGAGGAGGAATACAACACAAACATTTTGAAGACCAGATAGCTGACAACTGGCACCATCCGAAGGCTTTCAGTGTGTTTGCCACTGGAAACACGCCTAGATACGTTATTTTTCTGAGAAGGAACTAAGCAGCCAGGAGAAAAGCCTCTGGGTTTGGAGCCTGTAAAGCTGAAAGAAGACTCTACATAAGAAGTCACTAGAAGAAATTTCAGATTTTTTTTTACTCTTTCATTGTAGCAGGCAGAAAAATAAATTTAAATTAGTGATGTGGCAACAAAGAACCAAAACTTGCAAGCAGAAGAGGATAACAAGTGATTTGGTAAGCTATAAGCAAATTCAATTGAAGTCAAAGATATGCAAGATGTCAGAATAATTGTGAGCATAAAAAAAGTGGAGATTGGTATAAAATCAGCACTAGACCCATTTTTAATCAAAAGACAAACTGTGTCAAACTACTAAAAGGTGTGATCAGTTTAGACAAGAATAATGCTTCAGACCCACAAGGCAAAAGAAAAAACCTTTTATATGATGATCATAAGGAACTACAACCGTGAAGGTGACTGCTACCAACTGTAAGAATTTTAGAATATCATCAGAAGCTACCTGGAGAGGCATCTACAACAGTTCAGACCAAAAAAAGGAACTTTATCAGGATAAAACCAAATTATTACTTACACTCCTCAGGGACTGATCTCAGCAGAAATCCTGTTCAGCATTTCTGCTAATGACCACAACACAAAGATGGAAATGCTTTATGAACTTCACAGACAACCTAGCTACTGAAAAGGATCACAGTTGTCACACTACAAAAGATTAGATAGGTCTACAGACCACAGGAATTGAAACATAATATTGTCAGATATTACACTGTGACATAGTGGTACCAGATGTCAAGGTATGCACTTGAGACTAACTTTGTTTAGAGCTGAGGTGACCATTGTAAGTAGTGGAAAAAAGGTACCGGGGGTGCAGCACCTACGTATAAAATGTTCTGTAAACTGCCATTCTGATGCAGCTATAAAGGCAACTTATATAACTACTGAGGTGCTTCTCATGGTAATAAAAAACAATAATAAATTAAGTAATTTAAATGGAAACAGCAAGAAAAGAAAGAAAAGAAAAAGAAAAAGAAAAAGAAAAAGAAAAAGAAAAAGAAAAAGAAAAAGAAAAAGAAAAAGAAAAAG
>NW_016690181.1:5973067-6056938 GCF_001604755.1 Lepidothrix coronata
AAGTTTGGCCCTGCCTGAACAAGCCATCTTGGGTACCAGTGACTAAAGACTTCAAAAACTTTTAAAATTATAAATAAAACTAATCAGGACAGAGTTGACTCAGTCCTTTAACTCCTAATAGAGTATTTGCACCCTTTTCACTCGTTTCTCTCAGTTCCCTTTTAGCATTTGAGATCACGTCATTCAGGTAAAACCTTAGTACGCAGCCAGACTAGTATGAAACCCACCATCCTCCTAGGTGAGTCCCCCTTAGGCCATGAGCTAACTCAGCTTCAGCAGCAAGTTGTTCCTGGCTGCCACGTCCCACAAGCAACAACTCTTCTCCAACACCACCAAAGCAGCAAAGAGTCGCTCAGAAGCAAGCTCCTATCACTGCTACAGTAAGATTCCCATGTTTGGGTTCAGGGGAAAAAAGAAAGGGCCAGCAGCAGTACCAATTGCTCTGATGACAATAGTTCCTTGCCAACCTAGATGGCTCTTCAAGGACATGAGGAGCAATTCTTCCTGAAAGCCTAAGGCTTTCTACACACATACAGGACAGCTGTGCTATGGAGGTTCAGAAGTCCAGCACCCTAGAAAGCAACTGTAATATGGCACTACTGCCATGAAATTTGTGCTACAGATTCATACTCAGTGGAGTTACTGCCTCACCATCCCAAAACTGTTTTGCTTTGAGCCATGCACTTCTCAATATCCCAGACCAGAAGAGATCTCCCATCTTCTATTGTTAGAAGTCAGCTGGCCTATATAAATTTATTGCAAAGAGATCTTGAGTAGCTTCTCCGTGAAGTAATTTTATACCTAACAAACACCCCAAAACCATACATGAAACTATTTCTCAACAGCACTGCCACAACAGGGTATTTTGGGGTGAGCAGAGAGAGGGCAGTTAAGGTGATCAGTCTGGCAGCAAACCTGTTTTGTCCCTTCCCATGCCCCCGCTCTGTGCACCAGAGCAGTTCATCCATTGCAGACAATAAGCAAAGCTGCGTAAGCGGCCAAGTACAGGAGATGAATGAACAGTGTGACACTAAAGACCTGTGAATTGAAAAATCTAATGCATGAATTAAAATCCATACCCTCATTCCTCCTCTCCCTTTTCCCCAAAAAAAGAAATGTATACAGCAGGACATAAAAGGAGAAATAGAGAGAGGTGGAAAAAATGCGGTGTGACACATTTATAAAAACTGATGGCCTGTCACCCAGACACTGATGAATATTTTTTACAGGATAAAAATGGCAACCTAGAGTCTAAAAATAAAATGCTATGCTGCAGACCTGTCTGGTTCAGCAACACCACTGGAATACAAACACTCCTTTGCTGGTATATCTTGACTAAGATTTCAGAATAAGAGAAGTTAAAAAAACACTGTAGAACATACCTTCTATTTTCAAGAGAAGGGATTTGGGATTTCTGGGGGGTTTTTAGTAAGAATTTAGATTAGCATTATACTTCACTTGCATTGTATAATTGCAATTTAAAAAAAAACACTGCCAAATTTTAAGTGATTGATGAGAACAGCAGACTACCTCATGCTGCACAAAGCAATTTTTTCCTTCCCTTCCCCTGACAATTACAATATAAGAACATGTTTATTAGTGTCTTTAAACTGTAATTTCAGTAAGCTTAAAAATATATTTTTAGAATCATGCTGCAGACAGAACTGTGGACAATGCTATTTTCAGACTCACCCCAACCCCAGAGACAGAAAATAAAATGCTTTACTTCATTCTCTATCACAATTTAGATTAAAAATCTGCTTAGCTGAGAGGGAAAAATGACTGAACATCATTCAAAAGAAGCACTAATTTCTCAAGACTATCCACACTGCAGACAGGCCGCCTTATGCAGTATAGATGCTATTTTTAGCAAGTGATGCAATAGCTGCAAGGGCTCTCCCAGAACCTTTAATTTAAGAGCCCAAGCCATACTAAAACGTGTTTCAAGATACCTAATAACCCTGCATTGTCACCTTCCCATTCTCTGCACCAGCATATTACCCACATAAGTCACCCTTTTTTAAGTTTTATCTTCCAAGAAAGAGACAGATTTTACATGTGAAGAGAAAATCTGTATCTATACATCCATCAGCAAATACACCTGCCCTGCACTATATGTGACAAGAAAGTTACGCAACACTGTATAGATATTTTCTGACCTCTTGAATTTCTATTGAAATACAAAGCAGCTTGATTTCCTTGCTGAATTTTTGTGAAGACTTTGAAAAGCCCACAAAGCTAATACATCTAATCCTTCCAAAAGCTGTTTCCTTTCTTGGAGATCTTTTTAGACATTCTTGTGTCTAACAGACAACTGTTAAGACAAATTTCTGCTATGTGACTGTTTCAACAACTAAAAATTCTAAAAAACAAGGAGAGTTCCTCAAGTGCTAAGGCTTTTTAAATTATTTTTAAAATAGAATAGGGAGTTTCCAGCTCTTTGGATCTGTGGATCCTTTATGTTCTGCAATAGCCACATGGACTTCCACGTAACAGATTCAAGCTTATGGATAAGTTTTGTGCTGACCCCCTAAAAATTCTAGTTCTACCTGCTCTCTTCCAAAAAACCCAGAGTTAATCCCAAAGTCAGAACTACCCAAGAAACTACTTTTGTTTGACCTCTTACCTCCAGGGGCCTATGGGAGAGGAAGACATGCAACAGCTCTAAAAAAAATACACCTTGCATTTTGAACTTGTGGTCATAGACAAAATATATTAATAAATCCATTAGCCCAACCTGCTGCTATGCAGAATTTGAGTCCTTTGCTTAACACAGGCAGGGGACATATAACAGCTCTTACCTACTATTTCAGACCATCCATTTATCACTCATGGCCAGTATTTAGGGCTCAGGAGGAATTTGCCTATGTATATCATGTTTCCAGGTTTTACACCTCAGATCCTACAGTGCATTAACAGATTGTGATAGAGCAAAGATCTTCCCCTCTTCATGAGTTCTCATGATGTCACATACCACCCAAGAAAGAAATAGGAAAGCTTGACAACTCTCTACTTCTTGTTTGAAGCAGTAAAGTTTTACCTCCCCACCACCCACACTATACATATTTACTTCTTTGCCCTCCAACACAAGCACGGGGAAGCCAATGTAGGGAGAATTTGTAACATCTGCAGCCTATCTGGGAAAAAGAAATCCAGCTGAAGAGAGGTGAGACTTGGAGAGAATTCATTCAGAAGCTCTCTCAAAGATCCTGACTGCTCAGAAGTACAACAGAAACTGAGCAGGAAGACACCCAGTGATATTTTATTCATTTTGGCTAGAAGCAATGTTAAAACAAGCTGTACACTGAGAAGGTAGCATTTGCTCTAGGGACACAGAGGAATGAAAATAAGGACTCTGCAGAGCAGCTGAAGTGGCAACAAGACTCATGCCCAAACCATGCAACCTGCTCAAAAGTAAGGAAGTTGAAGCACAGAGAGTTCCATATCTGAAACCCCTAAACAGCAGTATGGGAAACATCACACTGGGAATTTTACGAGGCCTTGTAAAGGTGGCAGGAAGATGACAAGTGCAGAATGCCAGTTCAGGCCCTTCAATGTATATACAACAGGAAACAAGTGTACATCTGCTCCACTCCTGCACTACAGGAACAATGACAAGCCAGGAGACCAGGCCAGTTCCCATAACCAGTTCCTAGTGGTTTTACTGAGACAGTAAAAGCACAGCAGCAGCACAAGATGTCATGTTAGACACAGAGAGGAGAAACACTAGTGTCATGAGAGGCTGAAATTGCTGCTCCCTTTCACCCAGCCCACTGCTCCTCACTTGAGGCTGCAGAACTGTGGGACTGCAGGACGTTCACAATCCTTATTACATCTCTATGCAGCTTGTCTAAGATAAATGCAGATAGAAACTGATGTGACCACTACAGGTGAAAGCCTCCAGCACTTAAAAGGGATAATAAAATTGTAAGGTTTAGAATAGGAAGCCACCTAGGCTAATTAGCAAAGTAGTTCACATTAAGCAAGAACCGATATCATCTTGTTTAGAGATAACATTCTACTAGAAGATACAATAATATGCTTCTACTCTAACTGAATGGAAAGATCCAAAATGTCAGGTCACCCAGATCTTCAGTTTCCAAGGACAAAAAAAAGTGGACTGGACCATTTAAGCTGCCTGTTGCTATCCAAGACACAAAACAATATCAAATATGACCCTTTTCCCTTGCTACTATGGAAGGAAGTATCTGTGCAATGTTGCTCAAACCAACTGCTAAAGTAGTAGAGAAGAAGACACCCCTCAGGGTGTCCTCTCTCACAGGTTCAAGCATGATTGCATGCACTCCAAGATCCATAAGAAGCTCGTAAGCATGTTTACACTATGCTAGGAATGGCTCTAAACCTTTTATAACCTCTAATTCTAAATAAGACTTATTTCTGTTAAAAAGTGGAGCCCTCTCCATTTCCAGTTGTACTGGAAACAGCTTCTCATGTTGTCAGAGACAAAGATGGCTTCAGGAGTATATTTAGAAAACGATGTTCTGTTAAAAGATGTAAGGCCAAACACAGATAAAAGATGCTGTTAGCTGCAAGTCTTTATTCAGTTGTCGAGATCTTATAAAGGCAATTCTTAAAAATGTAGAGAAGTAGCACTAGAAGAATGTAAATTTCTAGCATCTTTGAAAGTTACCTAATTACGATGAGAAACAATCTATTCAAAGAGATGGTTTATACCAAAAAAATAAGACACTGAAGTTGATGAAAAGCCATTAAACTTATCTTCAAAAGATACATTGCCTACAACAAGCGTGAGGTACTCCACAGTGTTTTGTTTCAAGTCCACGTTTTGCCTTCTAGCCTTTGCACTGGAAACCGATACAGAAGGGCAATTTTGTTTAAACTAGAAGTCAGCCGATCATGTTGCTTTTGTGCACTGCAGCTGCGGAGCAGCGGCTGAGCCCAGCCCGAGCCGCGCCTTTCGGAGCCGGACTCGCCTCTCCGCATTGAGCCGCGCTCGGGCCTCAGCAGCGCCCTCTGCCCGCAGCCGACGCAGGAGCAGCGAGCGGACCCGTCTCCTCAATCGAGCACAACCCACCATTCATAAAAAGGGGGTCGCGCAGAACTGAAAGGCAACGATGCAGTGCTGCAAACAGAGTAAATCTGAGCACTGCTCTGTGGTTTTTTTGACCCTAAAATATAGATGCAGTTTTAGCTAAAATGAGCATATTTGGTAATTATTGTTCCACTGAGGTCCCTTTCATCCCACGCTCTTAATTACATTTGCTTTAATTGAATATTTTTATCTATCGGGGGGGGAGGGGGGCAAGGAGATGAATATAATATTAACACGCCCAAGTTAATCAATTTAGAAGGCAACAGCTGTCTCATGAGAAATGCCCTCGATAAATTACCATCACGCATTAGGGAGACTCTTACGTTAAAGCGCTCTAGAAATCCTGGTCTGTTTTATTCGTATCGGCACTGTTTTGCAATAGGTGTTTGCCTTAAAGATTTAAGGAAGAACTCAGGCAACACTGCCTTTGCCTTCCCGTTTCTAAATAAAGAAACGCCCACCGATGCCTTCTATATTTCACTCCCAGCTCTTGAAAACTTGCAGTATTTCCCCCGGTGGAAAACTCCCCAGATTTTCCCATGGAAATAGGGTTCCCATCAAGCCTCCTTAAATGTTTCAGCTACAATTGATTCGATGCACTTTCTTCTCCCTGGCAGAGCAGGAAGGCAGAGGAAGCGCCTGCGGGCACTGCATGGGCTGGTGCAGGCTGCCCCTGCCCCCCCGGCCGCACGTGGACCAGCCAGTGTCCCTGTCAGTGTCCCTGTCACGCGAGGCGGCCGCGGACCCCAGGCTGGCGTGTCCCCCCTCCCACGGGGCAGCGGCGGGGGATGGCGGCCCCTCCGATTCACTGCCCGCCCGGCTCGCCGGCAGCCGCTCGGGAAACTTCGGGAGGAGGACAAGGGGAGAGCTCCCGGCCGGGGCAGCCCCTCTCCCCTCCGGGCGGGCGGGGGGAAGCGGGGGCGGCTTGGGAAGAGCGGGAATGCAGGCGGAGGAAGCCAGGCGCCCCCGGCCGGGTTCACAGCGGCCCCGTCACCTCCCCACAGGGTCTGAGACCCAGCCCCCGTGATGGCCCCAGGCGTTCCTTGAGCGGAGCAGAGAGAGCGCGTTATGTCACCGGTTAGGTAACGGCGCGGGAGCCGCCGCAGTGACGGCACCGCTCCCCCGCCCCCGCCCGCCGCGGCCGGGGCGGCTGAGGTGAGGCGGCGTTAACCCTTCGTGGGGGCGGCCTCCACCCGTGCGGAGCGGGTCCCCCGGGAGCGGGGCGGGCTTCCCCACCGCCCACCGGAGGCCGCGGGGGCGAGGCCGATGCCGCGGGAGGGCGGCGGGGCGGCCCCGCGGGCCCCGAGCGCCCGCACCTCCCGCGCGCCGCGCGGGGCCGGCAGGGGGCGCTGCGGCGCCGCGGCGGGCGGGGGAGGGAGCGGACGGACAGACGGACCGACAGACGGACGCGGCACCGACGGCGCCCTGCGGCCCCTTCTCTGCGCCCACGCGTGATGCCCCGGCCCGGGCGGCGAGGAGCACGTCCTGTTCCCACACACTCATCCCAGCACGCCCGCACCACGGCGCGCACTGCCATCAGCCCTCTGGCACTAAGAACGCACGTTACCGGGGCGCTGGAGATCCCCGTTGCTGGCCGGCAGCCGACCCTTCCCGAGCGCCTGGCTTCCAGCAGCACGAGCCCGGTGCCACCAGCGCGCCCTTCGCAGCCCAGCCCAGCCCACGTGTGCTCAGCTGGAGCCCAGCCGATAGCATTCCCCATATCCCTCGCTGCCGCCTGCCCCAGCGGTTCTCCCCAGCCGGCCTTCACAGAGGAGCCTGAGCTCGCTGCCAACAGCCCTGCGTGCTCGTGTCCCAAACACAAGACAGCTCGGCACACGTTCCCGGTAGAGGGAAGGACCTCCAGGCCAGCCCGCATTCCACATGGATTTCAGGTCCCACTGAACCCTGCCTCCATCAGAGAACACTGGCACAGACGCAGCACTGTTCACCATGTCCTCTGCTCCTGGCAAGGTGGACACTTCTATGGATAGTCACACCAAGAATGCAGCAACCCCCTGGGAAGGTACACCACAATCTCCTTCCAAGGTCTTCATTGCAATCTCTCCAACCTCCCTTTTTATTTACACAGTCCACTCAAGCAAGTGGCAACAGGACTCTTCAGCTTGTCCCAAGCTAGCAGACCAGCAGTCATGGCTCAGAAAAACGGTAGCTCAGAGGAACTTCCAGCAAAACCTTCTGTCCACAGGTGCAATGCTATGAAGGGAGAATAGTCTCTACTAACTGCCTGGATTCTCTGGAAAGCGGCATCCACAATAGGGTGCACCCCACTGGCTCCCAGTTTGACTTCAGGTACCTCCTGCCCCATCTCCCTCCTATTTGATCCTTTCCTTCCTTTTTTGACATCCCATCCTTGTAGCTCCCCTATCCCAACTTTCCAAGGACTCTTTGATTTAGAAAAGCTTATAAGTTCCACAACAGAAAAGGTTTTCAGTAGTGCCCCCCCAACTCCTCTCTGAGTGAGACTGGGGGCCAAGTATGGAACTTCCCTCTCTGGTCCAAGAGAAAATCCTCCTTTAGAAGTTAGACATTAGAAACAATGGAGGTTGTTCTTACCACCTCTGCATAGACTGATCTTGGTACCTTTAGTCCACTGATCAGAATCACAAAAGAGCTTTATTACCCACAGGTCCTTCTAGCTCTCTCTCAAAAGACCCCTCAAAATTGCACAAAGCTCCCTTTCGCCAATGGGAAACGCTCCAGCATCTCTGCTGCTCTTCTTCAGGTCCTGCAAACCTTTCTTACAATGTGTTCAGACAGCTAGTGCCACCTCACCAAAATACTGCTGTTCCACAAGCACCAGAATGTGGACAGGACGAACATGGGCCAACTGGGGCACAGCACAGTCTGGTCAGGTCACTGTTAGAGGCCGAGCAGCCCACTGCACATGCAAACTAACACAGCACTAAACTTAGGTACATCATTCATGCTGAAAGTGGCCATTGTGGCTAGAGGAAGTAGCTTGTATCAAAGGAACTAAGACACCTTAAGGAAGAGAGGGAGAAGGGAGAAAGGAGGAGAAGGGAGAAAGGAGGAGAAGGGAGAAAGGGCTTTTTAAAGAACAGTATCACTACTCCAAGATTTAGGAATAAGGGCAAAAGTTCAGACCGCAGAAAATCCACAGCTAATAAGTATATGCATATAGTACCACATTGGGCATTAAAAGTTTTGAATGGCATGCCATATGACCAATTCCCCCCAAAATAAGACCCTAAAATGAAAATGTAAACCAATTTCTACAGTAAAGGCTATTTTAAAACAATATACATTTATGAAATAAGATATACTCTTACTCAAATCTACTTCCTCACTTTGTACAGAATTTGTGCTGAAAGTAAGTTTGAAGAGACAAATTCTAGGTTATTGTACAAGAAACATGGTTTCAATCCAAAGCTTACTTACACTGACTGAAACAAGCTAGTCTATACTGGTATGTCACACTAACATTTCTCTGAACAAATGCATTATTTTCAGATGTTGCCAAGGCAATGTTTTATATCAGCAATTCTACACTTCGATTTAAACAAAACCAGCAATAGCATAGAAGTGACAAATCCAGCTGTGATGAGATGCTACCACAATTCTGCATAGGTGGCAGCTTGAAAATTCACTTCTTTCATTTTACTAAAATTTCTTGGATTACAAAGACTTTTAGATTTACAGATTCCCTACCACATCCCACATCCCATTTTCAAACACTGTAAAACGTCAAGATTTTGGTTAACAGAACAAGATCCTGAAATACAGCCAAACACAACCAGTCTGTCCTTAAGGACAAGATCACAGAAAGAAAAGAATACTAAACTACTGTAGAAGGAATGACAAAAAGTTTTATAAAAAAAAAAAAGAATACTAAACTACTGTAGAAGGAATGACAAAAAGTTTTATGTCTTAAAATTAATACCCTAGCTATCAAATCAATACAAGACCATTATTCTAGTTTTGGAAAAGGAAAGGAGCTAGTTAAATCTGTTAGCAAGGACTTCCAAAACCATACTCTGCAACTCACAAACAATCCTCTCAAACCCACAAGAGGTACATGCCACCCATCTTGACCCACAAAAAACCAAGCAAAACGGGACTCTGGAATAGCCCATTAAGATGGGACCAAGCAACAGAACTGAAAACACGCTCCTCCTGCAGTTTTAGGCTCCATTTCAGCCAGTGTAGCTGCAGGATGTCACCCCGCCATCCATTCTTACCTGCTTCCTCAGCATCTCTTTGCCAGTTGCTTTTCAGGCAGCTCAGTAAGCTGACCCAGCTACCTACAGCTGGTCTTTCTTGCAGAGTTAGTTGTCAGCCACACAAGCAGACCTCACTCACACCACCACAGCCACACATTGACTGGAGGCAATATAAGGGAAGCACCGAGAGCTCACAGCCAGTGACTACAGCAGCAGCAATTCTTTTGGCGGCAGCCTGGTCTTGGAGCAATTCGAGCTGACCAATGGGCTCAACTGTATCCTCAATATATAGTTTCATAATACTGCCAGGTTTCCTTTCTGTTGCACCAGCACTGAAATTCATATGACCAAAGCAGTCTATGGAGCATAAATAGCCCCAAGTGACTAATTTTCTGCAGGGTAGACTCCTTAACCAGATCATCGCACAAAGAGACCAACATCAGTGCCAGCTTAAGGAGGAAAAAAGCAAGAGCAGAGTTCTCCATCTACCTTCTCTCTTCACACCAAACTTTTACATCAGAAAGCCATGATGTAAAACCACACACTCAGTCTTGTGACTGAAGGCATCTCATTTATAAACTGACACCACTGATTCCAATGTAAGGGACATGAACAAGGCTGTGAAGGTTGGAGTGAACACCCAAGAACTGGCAATAAATAGCAAAGATGAAGAACCAGTCCACCAAATGGAGTATTCTATATCCAAATCTAGGAACCAACAAAAAGTTGCGGAGCCCCAAAAGTTTTGACATAGATCTGGGTCTACCAGGACAAAAATACTGAGGTAAAGAGTTGGTATTAGAACACCTGTAAAATGATAAGAATACACATTCCTTTCTGCCATGCAAGACAAACACTAGCTTGGACATGCAGGACATCTGAGGGCAGGAACAAACTGCAAGACACCCTAACTCTAATAGCTTGTTCAACTACTGACAGGGTAGCAGCTTTTTCCAGCAGTGCAGTGATCATCTACTGCCCTATCCTGGTTGCTGCTCCTCACTCCTGTTAGAGTCACTGAGTCACAGAATATTCTGAATTGGGAGATCTGACTTTTAAGCCATGATGAATCACCTCTACTCGTCACACTCTGGAGATGGAGAGCTCTTGTGGCAGATAGGACTCAGACATCACGAGTACTGTATTTTTCAAGAAAATATATTTGTGAAAAACAATAGTAAGTTACAAATTTATAGCTCAAGCACCTTTGCTGGCAGGATAAGAATCCTGGAGAAGGGAGCAGATGGACCAAAGCCTATGGGAAACAGGTCTTCCAGAGATGAGAACAGATACAAGAGAAGAGTTTTGGACAAACAGACCAGCCAGTCACAGACAAGGAACATGAAACTGGGTCTTTTTGGTGAACTAGAGTACGGAGAAGAACAGCATGCAAGCATTGATTGGGTAGCAGCAACTGTAGAACTACAGGTAGTTCTCCGCCTTCTGCTTTCTGTATCTACACACATTCTTCCACATCTCTGCACCTAAAAGCAGGGACTAGACACTTTGGAAAGAGACCAAATTCTTCAGTTTCTGCACAAAAAGCTCCTCCCCCCTCAACAATAAAAACCTTTGCCCCACTGAGTTTATCCCTCATGTCCCAGTCCCCTTCTTTCATTACAGCCTTTCTCCCTTTCTGCTTCAGTGGTAGTCTTCTAACACACATGAAAATCCTTTGGAAAAAATCTTTGTGATTAACATCCCTAGAGCTGAGCTCCCCAACTCTGCTCTTCCTTGTCCAGTAAGTAGAGAGCTCCTCAAGAAGTGGAAGCCCAGCTGTTCCTCAGGTACTGCCATGATTGATGGAATACGCCCTCCTAGAAAACGCAGCTCATGATTACTTAGGAGGAGAAAACAGAAGCGAGGTATAAAAAACAGAAAAAAACCAAAGATGCAACCAAACCCAAATCTGTACAGTCAAATAGACAGTAAGTTCTGCACGTATGCAAACCATGCTTGAATCTGAGCCACCCAGCTGTCTCCCACAACTGAGAAGCAACTGAGTCATGAGCAAAAAAACAAGAGAACCCTCAAGAGAGAAAGAAGCAGGGAGGGTAATAAAAATGGGAAAAGAAATACAAGAAACAATGGAACAGGCACTATTTTCCCTGAGGCTCAACTTCTGGACATCTCAACTCTAGTTTGAAGAACTGCTACACATGAGGATTCTTTCAAAACCCACAACCAAACCCCAGGATTTTAGGTGTCACCATCTGTTGCTGAGGGTAAGGGAGTAAATTAGAAGCTCAGCAGGAAATTTTGTATATAGCTCTTTTGCCATGTTAGCTGGAGAAGCTTATATTGTGGATCAGGATTTCAGCTCTGCTAATGACTCACTCAGTGGCTGATGGTGTACTGCTCTAGACTTCAACTCCAGGAATCTGGAAGTTGCACAGATTGAAAAACAATATATCACATTAAGGTTAAATAATCAGGAGTCAAAAAAAAAAAGAAGATTTAAGATAGAATTCTTTGGTACAATTAAAAGTACTACAGGGGAAGGAACTCAAATTGTTCCAGTTCTAGCATTTTCAGATATTAATGTACTCAATCTGAAAAATCTTTTGCTTTTCTTTAGAAACCCTGGTTTTCTAAAGTCTACCAGTAAGTGAGCAACAGAAGTCATCTGAAACTACAAGCAGCAATCCTAAATCTAATTAGGCAAGTAATTAAACCATGCAAGCCCAACACGAGATGCTTTACCTACCAGTTATAGTGTTTATCCCACATTTGTATTCATATACAAGCCTACAGAATCACATTTGGCATTTCTGTTTGAATAATTAGGAGATACTTTCTTACTATCATCCCTTTCATAGCAGACATGATCATCCCAACCATATGTATTAGGGATGAATATATTCAGCCTGGAGGAGACTGAAGGAAGACCTCATCACAGTTTACAACTTCTTTGTGAGGGGAAGAGGGGTCTTCTCCTCTCCACCACCTCTCTGCGGTGCCCAGTGACAGGACCCAAGGGAATGCTCTGAAGTTGTGTCAGAGGAGGTTTAGGTTGGATATCACAAATAGGTTCTTCACCCAGAGGGTGGTTGGGCACTGGAACAGGCTCCCCAGGGAAGTGGTCACAGCACTAACCTGACAGAGTTCAAGAAGTGTTTGGACGATACTCTCAGGCACATGGTGTGACTCTTGGGGATGGTCCTGTGCAGGGCCAGGAGTTGGACTCAAGGATCCTTGTGGATCCCTTCCAATTCAGCATATTCTGTGATTCACAAGACCAAGAACAACGTGTTTCACCCACCTACCAAAAAACTATTCCCAGGTGGAGAACTACTGCAGTTTCCCCCAAACTACACTCTCAGCTCTACCCTCTCACCTTCAGGGCTTCCTAGCTTACTTGTTCTTCACACAGGAGAGTATTTACCCAACTGGCAGTAACACCCAGCACAACTCCACTTGGACTTCTTTGCTGGAGACACTTCTGTGCTCCTCACTTGTACACAAGGCCTTTCCTTGCTGTCACCAGGGTGCTTCACAGATAATCTTCCCAAAGGGAGGGAAGTACACTGGACAAAAAAGGAAAATAAAGAAACAGGAGAAAGATACTACTCTAGATTACATCCTTGTATAAATTCTCTAGTTTTAATTAACCAGTTTCCATTACAAGTATCCCTACTTTAAAACACACAGAAGGTTGAGAGAATGAGCTGGCTTAAAATAACACAGCTATTCATCCCCCAGGCTAATAAATTTTCAAGCATTTCCCTCTCAGGCTGTTTATCAGAGATGGGTATTCTTTTCACCTTAATGCAAACATCTGTCCTCCACACATCATTAGCTTTTTTTTTTTTTTTGGAGGTAGAGAAACTGTACTACAGCATTTAACCCTTCTTCCCATACATCTCTGTTCCTGCAGTTAAACACGGCAATGCTTGTTCATATTCTGAATCAAACTCCAGAGCTGGAGATTATGAGCCTGATTGATGCTGATTGATGGTGGTGCCCACACATACACCTTTAGTGTCCTGGCACAAGCCTGAAGTAGAAGGCTGAAGTCCATCAGCGGGGATACATCAGAACTGGAGATGAGACTGTGGACTTCTGGGTGGAGAATTTGCTCTCCCACTCCTCTTCTGAGCACAGATTGCAAGAAGGAGCACTCAACGCAACAAGTGTTGAGCAATCCTACTAAGCAGAGATTTTAAACAGTAACATCATGTGCAAAGGAAAACACCTGAAAGATGCAGTCAAGCAGCAGAAATAAAGCAAAATTGTAGAAAACAGCATTCCTTTACACTGTCAGGAAGCAAAACTAATTTTAGGATATGTTAGTAGCAGTAGCCTACGTAAAAAATACTAGAGAATCTCCCTGACTCACCAAGAGCTGCAAGGTCTCTGAAGGAGTTGCAGCCCACTCAAGCACCACACAATGCAAGCTGCTGAGTCTAGAGAAACAGGGTCAGAGATCCCACTTCTCCTGGGTTGCTCTGGAAGAGCATTGCTTGCTTAGTCCAACAAGGAGCAAGCGGGAGGGAGACACTGACAGAAGTCTTCTAAATTACCAATTATAAATAGGATTGATGACTAAAGGGAGACAGCTAACTTTTTTACTAGAGAAAATTCAGGATGGATACTTGGAAACATTACATGGCAAACAGGAAAAGCAAAAGCCACACACACTGGAGAAGCACTCCTGGGAAGTTCAGAGAGGATTAGGACACTAGCACCAGCTTGTTCTCAAAACCACTCTTCAATGCATAACCCTTCAGAAGCACTGTGCAAATAGCCATACAAAAAAGCAAAACATGCTCCAAGTTCAGGCTGCACATTTCTCTTGAGCTGTCACGATCACGAGTTAGTTACAAGCAAACTAGCATATTTTCACACTTTCTTAACATTACTTTATATGTTGATGAGTGCCATGCTTTATTTCACACAAGGGTAGAAGTGTTTGTGTAGAATTCAGAATCAAGAACAAGGCCAGAAAACCTTTCCAATGGATCTGAAGTGCTGAAGATGATAAATCTCTGAATAAGTGATTCTGCTAAAGAACAAGAGAACCAAAAGCTTTCCCTAAAGCTTTGCACACACCAGCCAAGCACTTGCATGTAGGGAAAACTGGGAGTTGGGCAGAGCCTCTCCTCTCACATCCTGCAGGGAGAGCAGGCTGAATTCCTTTCACTTCCCTACTAACTACACCGTCACCACACATTGCACTAGTGTTGCACAGTGATTTGTGCAACAGTGATTTGTGACATGGTCTACACTATATCACTGCACATTGTGAAACACCTGCAAATCAAGACTGCACTCAGTTGTGCAACAGGGACTGAAACCTACTTGCAGAAAACAAAGAAGCCTTCAGGTAACTATTTCACTTGATGCTACTGAGTTTGGAAAACAACATTGCTTGTGAAAGCTGCTCAGTCATCAACAAGTTAGCACATGGTCAGCACTAAAGTGAATGCCCTTTGTATGGAGTTCTTAAATTGTTGTTAACATAATTTATCATCTGACATTTCATTAATGATATCCCACGAACTTCATAAGGATCAGGGTCTGTTTCATAACACACCGTTTCCAGACACCACAGGAAGCATAATCTTATAGATGGAATCTAACTCAAAACATTGACAAGTACAAAATCCAGCTAGTCTTCTTCCTCTTCACATAAGCATCACATTTATTAATTTAAGAATATTATTGTTAAGGTCTGACTTATAGATCTTGTTATTACCCCAACCTGCTTGCCAGAGTTTGGGAATCACCCCTCATATTCTTAATTTTTAAAAGACCTGACCATAGAGACACAAATAAGTATCTACTCCACTGCTCATGTACCCAGTTACATACATTTTTCATGCCTTCCTTAGTGGCCCTGGTACACAAGTTGCTATTTTTAGATGCTGGACTATGCATAGCCCAGGTTAAATAAAAGAAGTTAAAAGAAGCCGACAAGAAGGCAGAGAGGTTCACCCAGCTTCGCTGCTGCTCCAACAAGTTATTTGTTAAACATTTACACAGGAAAAGAACAGTTTAAGACTGAATAAGGGGGTTTTGTCTAAATTCAAATCACAGGAAGTTAGAGGGAGTTGAGAGCACCATCCTGATTAACAACCTCTTACAAATTCTTTTTTAGGAAATTTAGAGCAAATTGCCCACATTTAGTTAATTTTGCATGTTAGTGAATAAACTCCAAGAAGCTTAATTAAGGCAAGCTCATCTTCACAAACGTTTGTTGGCCCCAATACAACTGTACAGCTGTATTCACCACATGAGAAAGCATCACCACTATCAGACATTTTGTAACCACTAAATGTACGATTATTCAACCATGTCTCTATCAAAGGCACTGGGGGAAGAAGTGGGTGCTTTTTTAAGTCATTGTGAGGCTTGAAAGAAAACAGGACTTTTCTTTGAGTGTCATATGGACAATTACACAATCAAAATAAACTTTGTTTCCACTTAACACATCACTTCAGTTACATCAAATCAGGGAAAAAATATATTTCTCATCAACATGTTTGCGATTTTGAGCCAGGAAAAAAATAAATAAAAAGTTTAGGTATCTACACAACCAGGTATTGACGCAACCAAGATGTCAGGCACTTTAGAGCACCAGATCAATACAACTTGCAGTGACAGTGTATTTTGAATATACAAAGTTGATTATTTGCATATAGCAAACTGGCCTGATCTCACAGCTGACCCTGCTCCAAACAGGAGGTTGAAGTAGAGGCCTCCTGAGGTCCCTCTCAGTCTGAATTACCACAGGATTTTGAATTAATTTCACCAAGTTACTGAAGGAAAGGGACAGAAAAATTATTTCATGTTTTCCAGAAAAAGAGGTGACTTCCTAAAATAGGAGACAAGGCAACTCTCCAAATGGGAGCTATGACAGCAGCAGACAGTTCCCCGCTCCAGACACTCTGTACTCCAGAATACACCCAATTGTCAATGGCAGAGAAGCAAGGTGGCTGCCTGCCACTACCATCAATGGGAGAAGAATAGTACACTCATCCAACCTAAGGAAATACCACTATGGATCACAACTAGCAGCACCATCAACAGATCTGCCTGTCTAGAGGAAGGCAGGAGAGCAGCCACATCTTTGCTGTATTCTTGGTGATTTCAGAATGACTCCTTGGCATGCTGCTCCTGTCAAGTCTGTGGTTTCTTTAGCTAAACTGTTTTTCAATCAAGGGAGCTGTTATCTTCTGCTACCAATTTATGAGGCACATTAAAGGCAGAGCATTGAACCCACAAGTTTTCACTGCATACTCGCTCAAGATGTACCCAGAAATATCACATTGAAATAACATCCACCCAACGTCCATTCACTGTACAGTAGCCAAAAATCATGCCAGATGCAAGTTATGCAGAGGGTAAATTGGAAAAGCTGCATACAGACTTTCACACAGAAGTGCAACTTTAGAAAAATTAACTTTTGGTCAAAAGAGATGCTATTTCAAGTAGTACAAACCTGATTTTCTCAGAGTACATTACTGGTTCATCCAGTTGTTCCTCCTCCTCAAATCCCCTCCTTCTAAATACCAGAAAATTAGACAGAGCATAGATAGAAGCAACTGAATATAGGCATCCAAAAAAAATTCTAAGAAAACAAGGAAAGAATTTCCAAGTCATTTTCAGACATGCAGAAGAGGTAAAGGGCGGTAAGAAGCCCTTACAAAAGTGTTTGTGTTTCAGAATTGTTTTAAAGTTGCTTTCTAGTCCTGCAGTAGAAAGAACACATAACTATAGTATAGTCAATTAGCATCAAACCCACTAGTTTTTAAAAGACCAGAAAAACAGGAAATGCACTTCTTCCTACAGTATGACTTAGTAATTCGCTGATTCTCAAGGTGACCCAACATATCTGCAAGCTGTGCCTTATACTCCTTTTTAGGAGAGAAAACAGACAACCTGGCCAGACTATTGCTGGTGCCACAATGTGCTTCAGGGCAAACCACCCCAGTGCTTATTTAGATTACAACAACCTCTCCTCATTTCAGCGAGAGATTACAGCAGCTGTCCCAATAAAGCAGCATCTCGCCTGCATAAGCTGCACACAGAGGATACACAACAGCTAGCTCACGATGGCCAAATGTTGTCAGCCACAGTGACAGCTCAAGTCCAAATCAGCAGGCACCATCACCCTATTTCTCCATGCTCCTTGACACCGCAGCAGTGCTTCCACTTCAGAGCAGAGCAACAAACAGGGAATTTAGCTGTCCTGCCAACGCTCCTCTTCCTCCATGTCTTGAAGATCATGACCATGGCAAAGAGAAAGAATAATTTTTGAGTAGCCACTGGCCACATACAGTGGCCTGCTGCTGCCTGCACTTGTACAAACCAGTGACGGAGGACATTTGCATTGCAGTTCTCTGAACATCTAAGGATGTGATTGTGGGAAGATCTGTTGTCTGCAGTTTGTGGTTCCAGCTGATAAGCTGGCATTTGGCTCAAGCACTGCAAACTTCCACATGTGTGACAATGCAAAACAAGCTAAAGTGGCCACCAAGACTTCTGTGATGCACCACAAGTCAGCAGGCAACTGATAATGCAGTAAGTAATATATTTAAAACTAACATCAGAAAGTCAAAGAGGGTTTGGGTCTCCTGTGCCAACCATATCTTTAACAGGCATTCCATTTCTTTAGCTGGGAGGAAGACATGGGCCTTATTCATTTGTATGTAAAGCTACAGCTTGTCCAAGGCACTGCTGCTGCATTTCAAACCCGTGCACGCAGGACTCATGACACGTTCTGGCATTATGTGTGCTGCCAGTAGCATTACTGCTTTACTGGTGTCTCACACAAACTGAAATTCGACTGCCCGACCATGTGTTCATATACGAGTTCTGTGTTGGCTGAAGCACCAGTTCTGTGTTGGCTGAAGATTATCAGGAAGCACCATCATTAGCCCAGCAACCTACCAGCTTGTTGCGGGGCTGCTGCACCTACAGGTCTGCCACCTGGAAGCAGCTGCAGCATCTGAGCACTTGATGTCCTCCTACTCCCCTTGAGGGAAGGAAATACCTTGTGCAGCCTTTTAAACTATCATCTCATCTTAGACTCACAGCTCTTACAGTTTGCAATTCTTCTTATGGCCCACCTTATCAATTCCCAATTAGGTTTAGGACTTGTCCTTCCCACTGCCTTTGGGAGGAATGGAACTGAAAACTCTCTTGGCCTGATCTGTTACACCGGCAGAGAAGCCCTTTCTAAAGCCTCATCTTAACTTCAAAGCTGCAGTGGCAATGTCAGACTCAGATGGAAAAAACTGTGCCTCCTGTGACCAGGAATCGAAGAAATGAGAAAAGTTAGTGCAGCGTAGCACTGGTGATCCCCTGGCACCAGCCTCTGCTGTACTTCCCCTGCGCTGCTGTATTTCTGGGATGTCAGTGAAACGCTGTCGACACCCCCTCCCGGCCACCACTACTGTCACCCCTTACAAAGGAGCGGCCACTCAGCTTCAGCCCTTCCTTGGACCGGGACCGCGGAGCGGACGGGCTGCTGGAGCAGGCGGGGCTGGCACAAGTTTCGCGCTGTTCGCCCGCCGCTCCCGGCACGATTGTTCCCTCGCCCTCCGCTCCTCCCGGGGCAGCCGCGGCTGCCCCCGCCCGCCCGGGTATCGGCCGCGGCCCAGCGCTGCTGCTCCCGGTGCCGCCGCGGCCGGGCACGGGGCTGGCTGTTCCCGCTGCCGCTGCACCGGGAGCCGCCGCTGCTCCGGGGGCGGCGGGGACGGGGCGGGCGTGACGTCAGCGATGAGGCGCGAGGCCGGCGCGGAGGGGGCGGCGCGCGCCGGGAATGCGGACCGGGACCGAGACCGGGATCAGCCGCGCGGACCCGGGGCCGCGCTGCGTGCTCGGCCGGGACCAAGTTCAAACACGCCGTGCCCGCCCGCCCGCCAGCGCACAAAATCCCAACAACTGGAGCTTCTCTCAGCACCCGCAGATTTCGCGGGGAGCCTGAGACCGGCTCCGCGGCAGCGCGCCCGGCCGGGCGGCGGTACCCGCGGGCCCCTCGGCTGCTGCCCCAGACCGGCCCGCCCCGGGACCCGCTGCCGCCCCCCGGGCGCTCCGCCGCTTCCCTCGATGCCGGTGCCCGCCACCCGCGCTCACCACGAGAAGCGCCCCGCGCCCCCTCCCCGCCGGGCCGAGGCCGCCGCCGCGCTGCCCCGTGGTGCTCTGCCCCGGCCCGGGGGGACGGAGGGGAAGGAACCGCGGTGGGGGCGGCCGGGACGCGCACTCACCTGCCCAGGCGCCCAGCGCCGGCCCCACGGCGGCAGCGCCGCTGCCCAGCACCCAGACGCGGAGGCCGGCCAGAAGGCGGTACGAGGCCAGCGCCGCCGCGTACAGAGCGCCCAGCGCGCCCACCCAGTAGAGGAGGCCGGCGGCCGGGAGCGCGGCGGGAACCACCATGCTGCGGAGGCTGCCGCGGCCGGACTGAGCCCTCCCGGCCACCGCCGCCCCGCAGCCGTCACGGCGCCCGCCCCCGCCCCGCCGCGATTGGCGGAGGGGCCGCTCAGGCACCGGGTAACCCGGCAACGCGGCCGGGCCCGCCCGCCCCGAGGCCGCCCGGCCACACGCCCCCGTACTACTTGCGGCCTGCGCCCCACGTGGTCGCCACCGCTCTCCTGCCTCCATTGGCCGGCGAGGATGGCCGTCACCCCGAGACCGCGCTTCGATTGGCCCCGCAGCGCGGAGGCCTCGCAGGATTGGTGGAGGACGGGTCCTCTCTTCCCGCCCTCATGACGTCATATGAGCCCATTCATAAAATGCTCAGGCTCCGCCCGGCACCCGAATGTGTCCCTGGGTTCCCCTCCCCCGCCTCGCACTGCGCTAGCCCCCGGAGCGGCCCCGCGATGGAATCGACACGGCACGGCCGGGGGGGCACGGGGAACATGGCACGGGGCAAAGCGCGGCTGGGCACCACAGCCCGGCCGCCACGGCTGCCCACGCGACGCGGGGCTGGCAGCGCTCTCCCTCTGACCTGCCTCGATCTGCCTCCCCCGGCAAGATCCAGGGGCAGCGGAGGCCTCCTGACATATTTCCTCACTTGCTGCACTACGCCTGGACTTGCTCTTCCCCGCCGTCCTTCACCTGCCCGTTTGACACGACTTCGCTCCCACAGCCCCACGCGCGATGGGTCTGGAACGCCTGGACTCGGGGGAAGTGTAGGAGACACCTCTGAAATGACACACACACACACGCACATGCACACTCTCCGTGGCCCTTTCCATGGTGGCAGAGAAGAGCGCGAAGCTGCGCTGCCTTCTGCCCCAGTCCAGCCACCCGCTGGGGCTGTGCCACCCGTACAGCGCGTACGGCCCCTGGGCTTATCCCGCCCTTCCAGGAGGGAGCCTGAGATGGGAAGGAGGTGGGACAGGAGAGGTGTGGGAGGCTGAAGTCCTGAAATAGCTCATGGTTGAGATGTAGTGCCTGAACAGGCTGGAGGGCGGGAGTGGCTGAGGAAGAAGAAAAATCAGTGGCGTCTTGGTGCAATGTGCGGGTCAACCGAAATGCAAGAGAAGTCCCGTGGAGGTGGAGGGAACCACAGTTTTTAAAGAGAGCCTCCTGCAACTCTCAGTGTCAAAATCTTTTTCTAGAAAACAAACCTTTCATACCATTTCTTTGACAATGACTTAATTTCAAGCAGTAAGAAACATTCTCTAGATGAGGATTTTTGGAGCATACATCTGAGAGACTGACAACAGGTAGAATAGGGGGCAGTTTTGATGTTGCCTTTCCTTTCTCCCCTGCACTGGCAAACAGGTCATACCCAAATCCAGCCACTACTGCTGAAGATCTCCAAGCAATACCAAAGCACCACTCTGCCTCAGACTTCATCCTCTTACCACGCTGCTCTGACACCTAGGAGAGCCCAATTTGGCCTTCCCAGATACCCCACCAAAAATCCCACCTGAATCCAAAACAAACGTAGAGTTCATCTTCCTCATCCATCAATTTTATTACATTGCTCTCTTCCTCTTGCTGTTTCTCCAGCTGCTGCCAGAGCCACTCAAGCTGGTGACACCTGTGTTCATGAGCATCTACACATAGCTTTGCCACCAGACAGTTTTCAGGAACTTCCATCTTCCCATGCCACCCTTGCCTCTGCTAAAGCACTGCTGCCAGGCTGCAGCCATGTGCCAGTTCCCCTCACTCTCTCCTTTGCATGACTTTCCACACACCATGTTCTCCTCCAGGAGGTGGAGAACCAACATGCTACAGATCTGCCAAACCCCAACATGCTACAGATCTGCCAAACCCCAACATGCTACAGATCTGGCTACCCTTTAGAGATCCCACTTCTGCAGACTGCTTACTATGAACTGAATGGATTTACAAGAGCTCTACAATTTCTCTCTCCTTGTCCTATTCCATGTTTCCTAACCTTTTGCTGCTCATTGTTCATAAAGCATGAGCTTCTCAATGCAGGGATTACATTTGCAAGAGTTTGGAAAGATCTCATGCAAGGTGCCACCCTAATTGCAACAGGTAAGTAGTACCTCGAGTGTTGCACCTTGAGGCCTCAACCCAACCATGGTTGATTGCAGTTACAAGGACTATTGCAACCTCAAAGTTCTCATTTAGAAACAAGATGCTTTTGTATGATGTCAATTATCTCATAGAAAGACCTGTGTGTCCTGAGATACATGAGGTTGAACTTAATGACCTTTCATGTTTCATGCTAAGGGAAACAAGACCAAAGAAATTAAATGAAAACATGCTTTGATAGGTTTATCCCTTTTATTAGTTTAATAAAAACAAATATGTGTTACATTTCCTGTTGTTAAATATATATACACACAAAATAGTTTTTCACGTAGATACATAATTAACAGAAATCAAAGGCTTCTGTTCTACTTGTGGAAAACAATTAAACTCATAGCAGGATTCCAGTTCCATTGGATTCAACAATATACTGTCTGCAGTGACGTTGATTAAAGGCTTGAAACTATCATACACTTCACAATGAAAAATGTGTCGAGTCTCTGTCTTATTGGCTGACCTATAGGTTTACAGCTGACTTTTAGAAATTAGTCTTTACCATACAGCATTTACATCAGACCTAATAGAAGGGAACGTTGCTGGATTTTGTTCAATTCCACAACAGGGGGAATCCAACCTCATGGTGATTTAGCCCACTGGGTCTTTTTCTTTGCTTTTGTTTGTCAGTCACTCAACTGTGAAAGTGACACTGCAGAGGATCCAGGTTTCACCAATTTTTTCCTGATTTTTTTCCAAGAGTGGCCACCTATTGCTTACTGGACACCATTTTTAGAATAGTGTGATATGCTAGGGCTAACTCTTGCCGTTACACAGGGAAAATCCTCATAGGCCTCACCAAGTGTATATTTGACATAACACCCTCCAAAGACAGGATTTTGATTACAATTAAGTGCAAAATGCTGGGATTATTTTCCTCTTGTTCCATACCAGTTTTTCCTTAATTTGTAAACCTACTGTAATCTGTGTAAAGAATCTTGACATTTCTGCATAAACACTCCTGTGTTGGAAAGAAACAATGTTGTTACAGAAAGAGAAAAGAACAGGTAATCAGAGGGAGGTTTGAGTATCACTCTCAATGGGATCATTGTGCAATTGTAAATTGTTAGAAAGAACACGTGCTTGCTGTGACCACATCACACTATTTTCTTCCACTGGCTGTCAAAGCAGTTCTCAAAGTGTTTGCAGGATAAGTGACACACTGCTGATTCTCACTCTTTTGTCCTCCAGAGGACCAGGGAACAAAGAGACAGGATATGGCACAAGCATCTGAAAAGAGAAAAGGTACCAGTTTGCCCAGAGTAAGAGATCTACTACAAGTTGAAGACAACACGAGAGCTGCAGTGTCACCAAGAGTTGAGAACGGAAGTGTCACCAAGAGTTGAGAACGGAAGTGGACTGGGCAGCTGGACAGTGTATGTAGAGGCTGGAGAAAAGGAGATGGGTGTTGAATAACCTGCTGAAGGGAGCAGGCAGCTTCCTACTGGACATTCACATAAGCCACACTGCAGTTACTAAGGGGATGCTGCCAATTACAAATCGGTCAGAAATAGGGAAGTAAGTACATGGGTGCCATGGAAGATGTGTTGGCCTTTGTCAGAGCCTGCTCATCTTTTATTGTAACGTCTACCCCCCACTGCACTGCAGTTGTGCTGCTCCTGAGACCTCTTCTCTGAACAACCTTCTTGTCGTGGGTCAGGACAGAACCTGCCCCGCTGTTCTGTCGAGGGAACTGATAAATCCGTTGACAGAGAAGCACAGATACAGCAAGGCAGCCCTTATGTTTTTTGTGTTAAAAAATAATACTGGTTATTCAACAGTGTTGCTATTTTTTATGCTACTCTGTTCAGAGGGAAAGGCAGTCCTCTGAGAAGCTTACAGAAGCTACATTTAGAAGAAGATGAGTCACAGGCAGGGAAAGGGACTCACTGGAAGGGAAAGAACTATACAAAGGTCGAGTGAGGGGTTTTGGATCTCTTGCTTATGGGTATTCCTAGGCAACAGGCATATCCCCCTTCTCAGGGTCAATCCCAGTATTCCCCTGAGCTTTCCAGGTCTGTTCCCATTTGCCTTAAGCAGCAGCAAATCCCAAAGGAGCACTCAGTCAGCTGAGCTGATAGAACAGATAGGCATTTTGAATGTACTCACACATCAACATGCATACACGCATATATATGAAGATACCTTGCAAAGGCCCCAGAGATCCGTATTTCCACAGCATCTTTTATCAGTTCAGGCATGTAGTCAGTTCCAGATGACTGCCGATGCAACCCGGGTCAGGATGGTGATGCAAGCCTAAGTCAACCCACAAGTCGGCTACATTGCTCCATCACATGGAAGGTGGCCAAGCTGTATGGCAGATCACAAGAGAGACAAAAGAGAAGTATTCAGGAAAGCTAAAGGAGTAAAGACATGCATGAGTAAAAAATGCAACAATAATGAACAAAAAATAAGGATGTAGAACTACAGAGAGGAATATATCAAAAGGAGACAAAGCTCTGCAGCAACTCTTAAAGCAGAATGGGGGACTGCTGGTTATCTGGGATATGTCACGTGTTTTTCGTGCCACTGAGAAGAAGTGTAGTCATTTGTTTCATTAAATGGCATTCTTGTACCCAACACTAATTTTATCCCTTTACAAATACGTTTTTCAGTCTAGCAAGTCAAGAGCAGCTCTCCCTTCTGTACAGTCATTCTGCTCTCATGCCTCTATTATCATTACTCACACTTACTGAGGTGAGGCCAGATTCAAAAAAGGGCCTGGCTCTTGCGGTGCTGAGCACTGCAGCATGTCTTTGCCTAAATCCACAGCCTCAAATTACGACACCCTGCCCCAGTGCACACTGAAGGCAAAAAGTAGAATACCTAAGAACATAATCTTCATTATCCATCCTGTTAAATGAAGATGTCTACAAGAACCAGTTATACATGTCAACAAATCTCTCAAGACACCTTGTCCACTGCTGAGTTGATCCTAACGCTGGGGTGAGGCAAGATGCCTTGTGTGGAATTCTCAACCCTCAGCCTTTCCTTAGGCACCCACTCCATCTCCTTGCAGGGGTCATCGTACCCTGCCAAATCTGCATGCTATTTAGCACTCACCCAGGAACTCAGTTTTCCCTCTTCTGCCTGAAAAGCCAACAAAGTGTTTTAAACAGCATGGTACAGATGTGTGCTGGGTGAGGTGATCTTTTTGAAGCTCTTGCATAGCACACAGAATCATAGAATCAATCATCTTATCATAGAACTACAGAATGGTTTGGGCTGGAAGGGACCTTAAAGATCATCTAGTTCCAACCCTCCCTGCTGTGGGCATGGACACCTTTTACCAGACCAGGTGGCTCAGAGCCCCATCCAACCTGCCCTTGAAAACTCACAGGGATGGGGCATCCACAACTTCTCTGGGCAACCCATTCCACTGCCTCACCACCCTCAGTAAAAAAATTTTTCCTAATAACTGGTTTTCCATCATCTGCAATGATGTGAGGGAAAGCCAGTGGGACTGGAGGGGCTGGGGCAGACATTCTCAGTGCCATCTTGTGCATAAATCTTAAACATGTGTTAAAGCCACGTATTTGGGCAACTCTGAAAACAGGTATTTATGTAAGCCTCTTCCCTCCAAGCAGGTGCTTGGGGATCCATGTTTCAGACTTGGGCCTTGCCAGCAGCAGCCCAAGTCCGGGGCTCCCACTGTCAGCCCTACAGTACTCCCATGGGCCTAACACAGGGCACCTCAGCACTTGTGAGAAGGGGCACCAGGCACTGAACAACCACAGAAGAGCTGATTGTCCCTGCTCTGCAGAGCTTACAGGAGAAAATGAGCCAGAGAGCAGTTGGTTGAGAGAAAGGGACGGAGCTGGTAACATAAAGTGCCATAATAAATAAGCAAGTAGGCACAGATTTTGATTGGTGTGTCACTCATCCTGCAGTTGCACACTTTTGACTGTAGTTTATGTGAGAAGGACAGGGACCTGCAAACACAAGCCAGCTTTGAAACACAAGTCTTAGCTTTGAAATTGAGCCATTCAGGCATTTTAGGTTACTACACTGTGTAGCAGCTATACACTCCTTGTTTCTTAAATAAATTTTGGCATCAGCAACCTGTCCTTCTGCTTTAGGGAATAAAGTCCAAAATTTCTCAACAACAAAACACTCCAGACAAATGTAGCAATGGAAGATAAACAGAACCTAAAGCCAGACAGTAGTTGGCATATTAACTAGTTGAGTCTATAGATTGCAAATTTAGCATGTCAAGCAGATGTACACAGCTCTTTATGAGAAGGTCTGTTCAGCTTCTCTTACAAACAGAAAACAAGACAAATGGCACTATAAACTTCTAGTACTTTGTACAGGGTTTTTTCACTTTTACCTACTGTGGATTAACAGGTGAGTCTCTTGTAAAAATCTCAAAATTGCTCTTTTTATTGCCATTCCCCATTTAGAGTTTTCAGAAGTGATTACAATGGGGAGCTCCAGATCCTCTCATCATGCAAACTAAGGAAAGTCTTGAGTAGGACATGCATATAAAGTTTTTTTTAATCACCAGCAACACTGGAAATCAAGTACTACTAAAAAAAATTTCTAATAGTTGTGCATGCTGCAAATCCAAGTGCAGCATGTGTTTACTGGAGAGACATAATATGGCCATGGCAACAGAAGATTAACCATCTTCAATCCTACAGCCCACTGAAATATATTGATTTTGAGCTGAAAATATCATCTGTAGAAATGAAATACTGTGTGCTCATTGTTTAATCCTTGATGTCTCTTCTACCTAGTTTCGTAACTGTAGATAAGTGATACAGATACTTGTCCACATAAAATGAACAAAGTTCAGGAATGCATGTCCCTCACACCACTGCCAACACTCAGTCTCACCTTGCATCATACAATCACTTTCAGATGCAGATGATAGACTACATTTGTTAATAAACCTCTGTCTCCTCATCTATAATCTATTATTCATCCACTGCACTGTATTATATACACTCAACCCTCTTTCACAGCATCCTTTTGTGGAGCGTATTGAATGTGAGATTGTGTCTATAGCTCTCCCTCCACCCTGCTCCACCACATCTCTGAAAGAGATTACCTAGAACAAGCTGGTACATACCCAAGAGACAGAAATCATGTGACATTTCCTCTCTTTCACATAACAATTTACCTCTTCCATCATCATATCCTTTTTAAAAAAATCCATCATCCTCAAGTCTCTCATTAAAGATCCACTTGCCAGACTGTTCTGGTGCACCTGGTACTTGTAGAAGACTTTGTCTTGTCCACTCCCAGTATTTCACAAACATGAATTAAGTTTTGAAGAATGCCTGTTAAGTGCAGTGTATCACTTCTAGAGGAAATGGGATGGTAGAAAGTTCAATTAGGACCCCACCAGTGGCAGAAGTTGATAGCAAAAAAAAACCAACCTGTTTCCTATTTATCTTTAACACCCAATTATGCGTCCGTATGTTTTTCTTTGAATTCTCCATACTTCTTTAAAATGTCCAGCTTTTAGATTTCCTAAAGAGTCCTACCATTAGTTTTAACCATTAAAGTTAGCATTTCAAAACCACCCTTGTTTAAAAACAATGTAAGACCAAAGACACCACAATAATGTTTCCACCAAGAACACCATCTATTCAGGGGGTGTAAAACATTATCCCTCTGGAAACATCAATGAAAATCTGAAGATTTACAGCAGCAATGACCTGGCTCCAAAGAATTCCTACAAATAATAATTAAAAATAACAAACATCAAAAATAAAAAACCCCAACCCAAAAAATGCTGCTGCAGGCTGCCTTGAACCATCCCTTTCCCAGTCTACTGCTACCAATTCAAGCTCAAGCATACTTTGATTTTGTTCAGCGTCTAAATTTCCAGTTCTTCTATATATTGATCCTCTATTACTTTTTTTCATTAGCCAGCATGCACAGCAAATCCGGTTTATAGGTATATATACATTTGTGAGTATACATATGTACATATTCTGCCCAGACTTGTTTACATAGAACCAGCCAAAGAATGGACTCCCCCTACTCAGTACATCTAATTTTTGTTTAATATTAAAATATTAGCTGTTTTGCTTTTGTTACTGAATCACACAAATATCATTATCAACCTTGTCTCATAAATGCTTCTCACTTCCATGAATTTTCTCCTCCAATCAGTACTATTTCAAGAGGCAATGCAGCACAAGAGAACGAGAAATTGGTCACACTAGCGGAAGTGCCTCTTTTTGCAGTGGAAAGCCTTGGAGGATGACACAGGCAAAGCAGGTCAGAAAATCCTACTTTGCTGAAGACCTAACACTGTGTTCCCACCATTTCAATGGGAAAGTCCATGACTTTCTTCCAGCTCAAAAAGGTCGAGAAAAGAACAAGAGAAAGAACCTGAAGAATCTGCTATGTATAGGAATTATTTTCGTTAAAGAATCAGAGTCATGATGGAAGAGAGAAATATTTTTTTATAGGAATCTGGGTTAGATAACAACCAGGCATGTTTCATTCCATACTCATACAATCACTTTCATGGTCTCACTTCTGCCCTGTAAGCCTCAAGATTGAATCCGTAGCTCAAATCCCGCATTACAGAAAAAATGTGCAAGAAACAATTTAGAAATAATACATATTTATTTTTTTGTCTTCCAAGTCTTTTGTGCTGTCTCATACCAAATAAGCCTTCTATTTTCATTACTTGTTTCCCTCTAGGCATATGAAGGAAGTTTAATCCCTATAATCCATTCATTCCTTTGCTTCAGCAACTATTGAAAGTGCCACTGGTAGCACTTAATGCATAAATTGATGATTAGATTGATTTTATCACTTAGTTTTCTATTGACCACTGAATGGAAAGTTACATCCTTAAAACATATTATATTATTTCTCTTTGAATAACCTGCTACAGATGTGGACTGAGAAATAAAATTAAAATGGATGGCTGAGCAATGATTGCTTAACTCCCTGCTTTGAGAAGATTTCCCAAATAGCAAAAACGCCAAGTAAAAACCTAAATTGTCTGCCTAGAGGATGGTAGCCTTGCTGAAAAGCAATGTTCTTTAATCATTAGGTTCTTCTGTCATTTTTTCAGTGCTGCACTAAATGCTGTATGTAAAAACTATGGAGTTCAAAAGGCAAAAAAAAAGACACAAGGTCTCACACCTAAGGAAGCTGATTATATCTCCCTTTTTTAGAATGCAACATTGCCTCGCCCTAGATGACTTGAGTTTTTCATTTAAATATTTTCCAAAAAGTTTTTCCATGAAGACTTCTACAAGTAGCCCATCCAGGGGCAAGATGTCAAGCAGCACTGCATGAATACACCTTCAGCATGGTGTCCAAACCACACATACAATTCATAGCAAATATAACCAAACTACTCTGCCTCTATTAAGGTGCTCAAAGAAAAGAATTAATTAACAAAAAACACATTAAGATGACAAAAACCAGCAGCACTTTCAAAGTGGACCTACCATAAATGAACATATCCATCTCAGAATCCATTTTACTGATAAACAAGAATGCAGAACTATGTGAGGGGATATCCAGGATTCATGAGTCAAATTCCCCAATACTACACAGAACCCAATACTGATGTTCTTTTCTGGATACATCTAACTTCATTTAAAAAGAAATTTAAACTTCTCATTTGCAACTGCTTTAGAATATTGTTGGTCTGATAGTTAGAGCTCTTCCTGCAATTTTCAGCAAACTGTACCCATTATCCCCTTTGCATGCATTTGTTTTGCTTCTTTACTCTAATCTTGAGCTCACATAATTATTTTCCTTCCCTATATAAAAACAGTGTAATTGTCACTTCTGTGCCTTTCTGTTAAGCCTCTCTATTCCTCTTAACATCCATGTGGTCCTTTTCTGCATCTGTTCCATCCATCTGTTTGAATCCATTTAATCTGAATGTGGGTGCTATTTGGGCTCCAGATAGGGTCTTACTAATGCCATATACTTTGACAGTAATATATCCTACACACACAGTAAATCCATCCCATAATGCTTTCTAGGACACCACCTTTTTTTTTTCTCAGCCATGTCACATAGCAGCATGCTATCATTCTGCTGCTGACTACTGCACCAACTACCAACTCACCACTGAAGCGACGAACTCTTTCAGAATAATTTGTGATGAGTTTCTATTTGCATCACTAAATCTCATCTAATTCTATTAATCACAGTTTTGATTTATCTTGTTGGTACATGGGATATTCCAGTCCTCCTCTCTATCAATACAGTCCACTATATTTTTTGTCATAAGATTTTATCACCATTCTACTTTTTCACTGGTGTCACTAGGGAAAGAATTCCAATACAGTCTTTGAAAACACAAGTTTGAAGCCTTCTTTCCAACTATTATCTGTCAGTGCATTCCAAAGTTAGCTTACAATGTAATTAATCAAAATTTTTTCCATTTTACATGATTTCCTCACGTTGTACAGTACCAGTTTCCTCACAATGAAACATGTAAGGTAACAAGTTAGTCTAGCACTTTCTTTTGCTAAAACTGCGCTGCATTTCAAGCCACCTTTAATTTCTCTGTGATTTTATTTCACTCTTCAAAAATTGTCCTACAGCTAAGTTTACAGTGGCTGTCAGATTAGACCATCTGTATCACTAATCTTGTCTTTCTTTTGGGTACCCTCAACTATTTGACCACCTTTGCACGTAGCTTTCACCGCTTATACAGTCTTTACAGTTACATTATACATTTTTGGAAAGGAGATATGTTGTATTTATTGTGCTAATGCACAAGTGCAGTGTTAATGCATTGCCACTAAAATAAAACAGAATCCAGTAAAATTTCCTACTGCAAAACTGGAAAAACAGTGGTTCTTTTCAGAATGGGAACAGAGTGGGCCTAATAAGTTTAAAACACATGACAGTATTCACATTTTCCTTGTCTTGATCTTTTACATTTTGTTTTGTTCTGGACTTGCTGATTTTGTATCTCAAGTCATCTTCAACAGCTTAACTCCGCAAGTCCAAACCACCAGGTGTTACAAAGCTGGCACTTAAGGCACTTACTCCTTTTCTCCATCTACCCAACAATTTCTTTTTTACAAGAAAAACAATGGGTTTTTTCCTCCACTGGAACAATAACTTCCCTTAAAAAATAATTTTTAAAAAATCAATTGTTTTCTTTCTTCTGAGAATTACACCCATCTATGTATACGTTAAGGACTGTATTTCACGTGATGATTACTGGCAAAATCTGCTTTCAGACACACAAATGTTTGTAGAGCTCCTCACACCTCCTCTCAAAGCTGAACTGCAACATGTGCAATAGAAAACAAACCTACTGTGGCATAGTTCCTTTCTTTTCTTCTTTTGTTTGAGCTCAGTAGTATTATTTTCTTCGTACTTCTTTAGTAGTTAACAAATAAATTATGTTTACTTCTGAATCTCAAGAGGATTACTATTACAAAGGAAAATAACCTAATAACCATGTTTCGCTCCAATGAGAAGCATGTTCAGCCCCAAGTTCATCTGACTGCTGATGCATGGCACCACTGTATTTCAAGACTTGCTGCCAAAAAGTAAGGAGGAAAACAAGAATCCAAACAAAATTTACCAAATTCACTTCAGACTGATTTATTACTTGTCATTCCTTTCATACATACAGTAAGGTATCTCCAGTTAATTAACAAGTTATTTTAAAACATGAGAATGTTTAACAAGAAGCTGATTTTGCACTTTGGGCCCACTATTGCCACAAATTAAATTAACACGTAGTATATTTCCTCCTCTTTCTTCCCTCCCCACTTTGTCCAGAGAGAAAAAACCCTGCTATGAGGTAGACTGCTGAATCCTGCTTGTTTCCTGGGTTTGTCCCTCCATAACCTCAACACACTTCAGCACGTTTAAGCATCTTAATTCTTCCATTTCACATTAAAAAAAAACAACCAACCAACCAAACCCAAACTTGCAGATAAAAAATGCGACCACCTCCTGCCACGTGCATGCCTTTGCTATCCACGCAGGCTGACTGGCGACGGAGGCCGCAGGAAAGCATCTGTGCTCGGCACAAAGTGGAAGCCCAGCCCCGCACACGCAGCGAGCCCGTAAGCCGGTGCCTCGGCCCCGAGCGGCCACAGGTGCGGCGGGAGCCCCGGAGCCAGCGCGGAGGAGCCGCGCCCGTCGTTTAACCAAAGCGAATCCCTCCCGGGAGGAAACGGGTTGGGGGAGCCTTGCCGAGCCCGGCCGGTGACCCCCTGTCCTGCGGCACCGCCCGCCAGCCTGGCCCGGGCGCGGAGCCGCGGGCGGCACAGGCAGGCCCCGGCCGCCCAGCCCCGCCGACATTGGGGCAGGGCAGGGCTGGCCGGGCACCCCCGGCCCCGCGGGAAGGAGGGAACCCGCGACTGAGCTACCGGCGCCCGAGGAGCGCACCCGGCCGGGCCGCGCTCCGAGGCCGCTGCTCAGGGCGCGGGGGCAAGGCC
Source organism: Lepidothrix coronata (assembly GCF_001604755.1). Classification (NCBI taxonomy): domain Eukaryota; kingdom Metazoa; phylum Chordata; class Aves; order Passeriformes; family Pipridae; genus Lepidothrix; species Lepidothrix coronata. The sequence goes on from NW_016690181.1 coordinate 6,005,260, forward strand.
GGCGTTCCCCGAGCTTCCCGGCCGGGCACGGGCCGCCCCAGCGCGGCGGCTGAGTGCGGATGGACCGGCCCGGCAGGACAGTGACGGCCCCACCACCCTGAGCCAAGCGGGCGCCGTCACCCGCGCTCCCGTCACATCCCGGCCGTTCCCGCCAGTTCCCGTCATGCCTCGGCGCCTACAAGTCCCGCCGGCCCCCGCGGCCCCGCCGTCATTAACCCTCTGCGGCGCTGAGGCGCCTTTGCCGGCCCGCCCGGCCCCCCCCCGCCCGCCCCGGCGGCTGCCCAGCGGGTCCAGTCCGAGCCCCCGGCACGGCTCCTGTGCGGTCCCAGCAGGAACGGCCGCCTCCGGCCCGGCCCGGAGGGGCGGCGGAGCTCGCTCCGAGCGGCCCGGCCCGGCCCGGCCCGGCCCAGCGGCGGGCCCCGGGCCGCTGATGCTGGGGCGGCTTTCGGTGCTCCCGCACTGAGGTTTCTGGTCCCCAACCACAGTTTTTTGTTGCTGGTATTAACCTCACGCTCCCTGCCGGATGATAAAAAGCAGTCGAAATACCTTCTACCAACTGTTTGGTTTTTTTATTTGTTTGTTTTGTTTAAGAAGGCAAATTGTAATAAGCAAATTAACTCAAAAAATAGCTTTACAACCCCCAGAAAACTTTGGGACAAAGTTACTGGGAAATGCTGAGCTATCCGGCAGTGAAACGAATGCGAAAACTCAGTAACACCTTCCTATTCTATCCTCCTTCCCATACACTCTTCATACAGGTGCTCAGTATACATATGATTAACACATATAGCAGTTTGTCAGCTCCTCTCTTAAAATAAGTAGCAAACAACGTGCATGCAACTAACCTGCTGCGATCTAAAAAATAACCCAGAGTGTCATAATCCATTTATAAAATAAGTGAGGGACGGGGCGTGGGGGGTGCAGATATCACAAGTTCAGACAGAAGCAGCACCTCAGAGGAAAATCCACTGGGTCTCACCCGACCCCCTCCACAGCTCAGCACCGCACCCCGAAACACACCCCATGCACACAGCTCATTCCCTATACTTCCATTTTAATGGCAATTTTTTTTTTTTTATGAAAGCCTCGTGCAGCAAATACAAGTCAAATGGCTCTAATTTGTAGTGCTACAAACTGTAACATGCCCAGACGTGTAACTGCCTGACAGACTACACAGAAATCTGGTTTAGGCTCCAACCTCTGAAACAAATGCAAATATCCAGAAACATTCTGCTATTTCTCCAAAATTAAATTACAAGTGAAATAAACCTACTGCCAGATTTTTCATATAAATACTTTTTTTAAAAAAATAAATCACTAAAAATTTATTATTTATTTCAAACCATAAACAACACAGAGGAAAGAGACACATACGTTTTCCTTTTTAGAAAAAAAGAACTATCTATGAGAAAAGCACATATGTAGCTCCTTTTTAAAGTTTATTTTTTAATACTCTGTGCCTTAAATCAGCATAACAAGCCTATAGATTTATCTAGAGAAAACACAATTAGAAAATCTTTTAATGTTGCACTGTTTTTTGGACACTTATAGGAGGTTTTTAAAGACAATTCACAGCCATGGTATTTCAAACGGCTTCAGTACAATTATTTAGAATTTACTCCTTACTATAGCAATTTCTACTTTGGTATATATTTCAAAATTTCCTTGGAAAACACAATCAATTCCCATCTAGCTTAGCGTACCTACACTGTTACCTCTTTTTCTACATTTTCTCTTTACAAATCAACCACAAACATTTTATAAGTGTTTACATATACATAATAAAGTAATGAAAAGGACAACACAACAAGAGAAATGCTCAAAACCAAACTTAAGGTGTAAATGACCTCCTCCCATGTTCCAGACGTACCTACAAAAATCCCTGCTCACTGGTACAGGATTATACATTCCATTATGAGTTCAGCCTTTTTATATTTTGTACTATTTTAACACTCTAAATTTATAGATTTTTAAAATTGGCATGTTAAAAGGGCTTTATTTAAGAATTTCAATGAAAATAGTGTTATGTTTTGTCATATTACCATAATCCTTCTTTTTAAATCACTTAGAATTTCAGTATAACCTAATTAAGTAATTTTAAGTAAGTCTTAACCCAAATACATAGATCTAATAAAAATGTGTTTTGCAAACAGGGAAAATAGACCTCTAAAATGTATTCCTCAGGTAGGAACAAAGATGCTGAAACATTTTCTCCCCACAAACTTTGAGATCTGAACTATTTCACAGCACTTATATTTAAAACCAAAATACTTATAAGAAAACAAAGTTCACCAAATATCAAGCATAATGTTTTATTCCAATTGTATTTATTTATTCCTTTTCTATTTGAAATAAATATTTCAATTTTCCTTGCCAAAAAGGAGAGAGAAAAGGGGAAGAAAAATACTAAAAAGTCCTAACTACCTATCTTCACATATTGTTTATTTCAAAACTTTTCTAACAGCAGTTTATACTTTTTTTAGATATTGTATATTATTTTGCCTGTAGAAATATTATGATTTAGATTTTTGCCTTTTATAAGGTTACAGAACAACATTATAGCTTTTAGAGACTTCTAATATTTTTTAATCTCTCTTTTTTTTAAATACTACAAACATCTCATTTGGTAAATGGAATTTACATTTCTCTCTTGTCTAAATTATCACAGTTGAATCAACAATTCAAATCAGGAAGAAAAAGTGATGTACCATAACACAATAGCAAGTCCAACACTTTAACACAGCTCCTCTATCTATTGGTGTATAAAAAGCTTACACAAAGTATAAAATATCTCAGAAATACAGATTCTTTCCTGATCAGAAAATTTTATTTATTGATTAATTTGACCTCACAGAATTGCATTTTTTTCAAAAAACATCCTATCTCTAGCTTTATGCCATTTCCTGACTCTTGCTTAATTAACCAGCATGCTTTAAAAACAAGTCTTGTTCCTTCAACTTAATCAAAACAGACTACTTTTAATTGCTACCACATCAACTATATTTTTCAACACAATAAAGCCACGTACAATTAGAAAGATCTATTTTTTAGCCCTGTCTTTGACCAACCACAGATTACAGCATCTACTTCCAATTTATTAGCTATTCTAATATGACGTGAACTGAAACACACACCACGACTCACAAATACATCAATCTTTCTATAGTATCCTCTCATTTGCATCTTTTAATGGGAAAATCCAGTGTACTACTGCAAGGACTGCTGTTCTCCTGCAACTGACTGGACTTCAGAAGGACTTGGCATTAACTTCCCTCCCTCACAACATTTTGCCTCCTCGCCTCTCTCAAGCTAAACCAAAAATATTTGTGTTTGCCTGAAATGTCAATAAACTCCAAAATCTAAAAGGCCAAAAGGTCAGGTATTATTTAATCTGAACAGAAAAGTTATTTTCTCTCTATATCAAAAGGTATCAGTAACAGCGCATTACCTGAGAAGTTATGCTCATTTCCCTCGGCCGTCTGTCCTTCTGTCCAGAACAGGGGCTGTGCCGGGCTCCCTATAATGTAAGAGAGAATAGATTAAAATTATCGTATGCCAGGACACATTTTTGGATGTTCAAATTACGTGACCCTCACAAAGCTTTGTATCTCTTGATCTGAAAAGCATTTAAGAACTCCTATTGCATTCTAATTAGAGTCCTCAAAATTGGTCTTGATAAGTCAGGTCCACATGCCAAAAATTAGTTCCATACGTGGTAAATTGAAGTACCAGATTTTCCAGACCTGTTTTTCAGTTCTCAGAGGCCCGTATAACACTGTATTAAACTGTATGCCACTGCATGCTCCATCTCATTAGCAACATTTAACTGCAAGTGGCATGATCTTACATTTAAAAAGAAAAAAATAATTTATTTTACATACACTGAAAAAATTTTTAAGCCATTTACATGAGGGACAGAGTCCTGAGATATTTCTTTGCACGGCAACTTTTTCCTTCTCTGCTTTAGAAGCTGAATACCTTCCCAGATAAATACGGTGTCTGCTTTACCATTTTTTCTGTGGTTTGTGTTATTTTGTACTTATTTGTGATGCTGTACAATTTCCATAGGCCTGTAGTTTTGAGACTACTATCTCCTCCCTTCACATGCAAGGAAGATACCAGCTAAAATCACTGTCTATACACTGTTACCCCCCCTTTTTCCCTCTATGCTTTTTCAAACAAATGTGAGAGGGGAAAAAAGTTCAAGATAATGAGTCCAAATTCATTGTGCTAAATTTCAAAAAAACCCCTTTCCTTCAATTTGTCATTTAATAAGCGTTATCAATGTAAATCATGGTCAGAAAGCCTCAGCACTGGAGGGTGTAGTACTTATGACTAAACTGCCTTTTTTTAAAACAAAACAAAACAACACAAAACAAAACACCTGCCATCTCTTACCCTTCTCTGTCCACATATTTTAGCCTCCTAATACTGCTTAGATCTATAGCAGACTGTTGCTGCACATGTATTTTTCCACCTGATTTCCTGGACATTGACAAATGTGAAACAGGGAAGAATTTTGCACAATGTTAACTTATCTAAACCACTTATTTTCTCCATTCTCCCTTTTTCTCCATGACTCCCATTGCTTTTTTTTACCCTCTGGTGTTGTTTTGTTTGGTATTTGCCCACTTTTCTGTACATTTGTCTCCTGCTGATCATACTAAACGGGGCAGAGAGAACTGTCTATCTGTCTCTCCCCTTTGCTACACTGCCTCTCATTTTTTAGTGTTTTACAGATTAAACACATTCTACAGTCATTTTCATATATTTTTAAAGATACTTTTCCTTTCCCTTCTCTAGAAACTTGCTGATTAAAGTCCCCAATACTTTTGCAAAGCAAGGTCAATACTGTCTTGCTCTAGCACATGCTCCTGTCAGCATATTAAGTGTACATGACTTGCAAGCCTGTGATGCAACACGTGAAAAAGGAAAATGCATGGAAAAGAAAAGGGGGTAACATTTATAGATGCCCCTAAACATCATAAATAAAAAAATAGACATTTTTAATTGGTTCTGACTTTTTAAAGAGATACCATCATGAGAAAACATCTATCTTAGGGGAAATCTTTATCTAGATCACTCGCAACACTTTCACACACTAATAAAACTAAAGAAAATTTTACAATTCAAATTTACTGTTTAGCATCACCAATTTAGGATTTACTTTTCTGCATTTTACTCAGCCTGGGGAGTGAGAGTTGCCTGTTGGTTTCACTTTTGTTCTCAGCTAGTTTCACTTTCATGCACTGGCAGAATCTTCTATATTTTTGGTTCAGCAATGTTAAATGACATTTACATCTTTAAACAATCCTCATTACACTTTTAATACAAACAATTCATGTCCATCTACTTCCCAGGACACTAAGAAAAAATTATTTGGGGGGCCTAAATATAAAGGATAGCATACTTCTAAAGGAGCAGCTTTCACCTTTCTCATATTGGGTTGTAGTCTGCTCCTTCTTTCCCTGAAATCAATAGGAAATGTGCCATTCACTTCACTGACATCAGAATCAGGCCTCTGGGTCTGTAATCTGCAATAAAAGAATGCCAAATGCAGACCAATATATTCCTTATAACGTACAATGTTTGCCTTCAATTATTTTCCTATGCAAACTCAAGGGGAAAAAACCACCAGTTCCTGCATTTACCCTTCTGTATACTTTTAAATTAGTGACAAATACCCTTCTTGACACAGGCCACAGGAAATGAGAGGGCATCTGTTCACTTTGAGTGGTTTTCATGGGGAGGGAAATACTGTATCTCTCTGCTACCAGGTGTGAATAACTCTTTCTCCTCCTTGTGCGAAGCACAATCAATAAGAAACACTCCAGCCCATACAGAACTGTTACTGTCTTGCACCAGGACCTTGTCTAACCAAAGTTTCCAAAGCTTATGCTTGCGTAAACCTCATTTTTTCAGAATACACCACAATGCTTTTAGCAACTATAACTATCAATAGCAGGGGAAAAAAACAGCTTCCTTTTATATTTTCCAAACCCATATGTACCCTTTTACATGACCTTCCCTCTCTATGGTACAGACTCCAAAACGCAGTCACGAACTCGCACATATGTGTAGGTTGGCCCATATACATACAATGAAATCTTCCTCTAGCTACCAAAGCACTGCAGCTTCTGCCTTTGTAGACATAATGGCTTCTGAGACATTGAGACTTAAAGGAAAGACTTAGAGATTTACAGAAGCCACACAACAATCACTTTTTCAACTTCTTTCCTAGAAATTCTATGTCCTACAAGCACACACAGAAATTATCACTAGCTGCTTACAGAAATTATAGTCATATTTATATGCCAAAAGTTAAATATTAAAAGCTCACCTATGCAACTCCTGTGAGAATACTTATATCACAGTTCTATTTTCACTACTGTTTTATTTCACCATATGAAACTTAAATAAAAAAATGGAATTTCATTGTGATCATGTACCCATCCACTTCAGAGACACACACTTTTTTATTCAAGTAGTCTGTGGTACTATTTGACACATCACACATCTAGACACGAGCAGCTTCCACAGAATGATATAGCACATGTTCCTGTTTTCTCTTTTCCTGAATGTAACTACACAGAAGAGGAGTAACTACACTCTCAAATAATTTGTCTCTGCTTTCGTTCTCAACCACTACTTCTCCTTTCCTTTCCCCAGAAGACATGTCTTGTGTTTCCAAGGCCAGGTCAACATGAGACTCATACACACACTTAATTTCAAGCATACAGTTATAGCCCCTGTGTTTAGTGGGGTTATTCACTTACTTAGGTCAACCACACCCTAAAAGCTTCTGTGCCATACAAAGATAGACCACTATAATCACCTGGGTCACAGAAAACAGAGCTTACCAGAAAGCCTGATCGCAACACTGACTTTCATATACTCCCAGCACACTGCGTCTACACCCCAGGGTAGCCATATCCCTCATAAGTTGCAAAATTCACTCTTTCTTAACTGCGATGTCTAAGACTTTTTTGTCCCTAATTTCCTAACGTCCAACCATGCCGTTGATAAAGCGTTTTGGTGGAAGTTACCTATTACATCAGGCTTTCACCCGGGGCTGCATTTCCCCCCATAATAAAGTGTCCTGAGAGAAAGACTTTGCTAGCTTTCCCTGCATTAGCTTTTAGGGCAAAGACCCTGGATTGTATCAATTTCTTTAATATATGATGAAGCTTAACTAAAGTGGGCACTCATGAAACCAGTAAATATCCATCCATTAATATGGGTGAAATGAGAGAAATAATTACAGAAAATACAATGGCCTGTTTCAAAATGGTTCCTTTAAAGGATGTGCTTCATAACTTAGCCTTGCTCTTAAATGCTGTTCTTGGTACACTTGTAGAAATTACTTCCTTCTAGAGATTGTGCCCTGTATTTTATCTGTCTTGTATCACAGAATCACAGAATATGCCAAGTTGGAAGGGACTCACAAGGATCACCGAGTCCAACTCCTGGCCCTGCACAGGACCATTCCCAAGAGTCACACCATGTGCCTGAGAGTATCGTACAACTGCTTCCTGAATTCTGCCAGGCTTGGTGCTGTGACCACTTCCCCGAGGAGCCTGTTCCGGCATCCAAACATTCTCTGGGTGAAGAGCCTCTTTCTAATACCCAACCTAAACCTCCCCTCACACAACTTCAGGCCATTCTTTCGGGTCTTATCACTGGTCACCACAGAGAAGAGAACAGTGCCTGCCCCTCCTCTCTCCCTCACAAGGAAGTTGTGACTGCAGTGAGGTCTCCCCTCAGTTTCCTCTTCTCCAGGCTGAACAGACCAAGTGACCTCAGCCGCTCCTTATAGATCATCCCCTCAAGGCCCCTCACCATCTTCTTTGCTCTCCATTGAACTCTCTAATAACTTAATATCTTCCTATATTGTGGTGCCCAAAACTGCCACAATATTCAAGGGGAGGCCACACCAGTGCAGAGCAGAGCTGGACAATCTCCTCTCTCGACCGGCTGGTGATGCTGTGCCTGATACACCCCTGAACATGATTGGCCCTCCTGGCTGACAGGGCACTGCTGACTCATATTCAACTGACCACCAACCAGGACCCCCAGGTCCCTTTCTGTAGCACTGCGGAAATATAAATAAATTTATATAAATATTTGCTATACATTTTTGTGTTTCTTAAACTAACAAGATAATTTTAGCTGTGTAACTGCCATTTGACTTTTGTCTTCCAATATTAAGGATATTAAGACCTCACAGCAAGGATTATCAATGAACCCTTCAAAATACTGTGAGTGTGGTAGGGGGGCAGAAGACAGTTACATGGGAAAGGTGATGGAAAGAGGGTTGGTGTTCTTTCAAAGATACTTAATGTTGTACTAATTCCTGAAGTGCAAAGAAGGGAATTCCCCAGGAGATGCCTTTCTTAGCCATGCCAGAAGGCTTGAAGGGCTCTGTAGTCTCTCCTTGGGGTTTCTAATGGTTTGCAGCCCTCTTCTGACAGGTCCTACTGTGGTAGAAGAGGTTATCACAAGGACAGTCTGCTCCTCTCTCCTTTTCCCTTCTGGAAACATGGAGCAGAGCAACCATTAACAAATACTTGCTAATGTATTTGTGTTGGAAGGCACCAGGCATAACACCTGGTGCTATGTAATGGTCACATTATTCATAACCCTTGTAGTGGAGAGTAACTGTCATGACAGGTGGGTTAAACTGAGGAACAGAGATGTGAACAGGTCAAACAGTGTCTGTGACAGGTGAGGAGAGCACAGCCTGGGATCACTGACTTTTCACCTCTCGTTCTAGTTCAGCCTCAAATACACCAGACCTTAGCTGTCTTTACTTTTTTCTGACCTTTTGAGCAGTGCCCTGATCCCAACTCAATGAGGCAGTCACATAGGAGAGACCAAAATGAGCACAGCAATAACCAGGCTAGCTCCTGGGGATGAACATCCATAGAGAGCATCCCAATAGTGTTGGGACCCCTACTTCTGCCTGTGAGCCAACAGCATCTTCATGTTTGCACAATAGGTTTATATCAGAGATACAGTGAATATTGCAACACATGTATTATAAACATTATCTGGCCCTATTTTAAACAACCAATGTAACACAACCTCATAGATTTCCAATACATAGATTTCTTTTGCAACTTCTAAATAAAGACCAGCTGATCAAGAGATCTAAAACAATATACACGCAACATAGGGAAAAATACCTTCATTTTTTTCCTTAAATTTAAAGCAAATATACCAATATCAAAACCTCTGTCTATCACTCATGTCCCTTACCAAGCATAATTCTGCTTATAGAGAAACACAACAGAAAGATGGCCATAACCCAGGTGATCATACAGACTTTGCATTGTCATGGAATTATGTAGGTCTTCTGCCACTATCAGCAGACCTTCACTGCATCCAGGTTCAACAAAACTGGTTTCTGTCGCTTTCTAAAACTGTGCTGCTTGGGAATTCATTGCTCCATGAGAACTTTGCCTCCACTGAACAAGTGTTTCTTGAACTGAGGGTTGCTAAAGGACATAACAATATACGCAGTGTTAGAAGAAAAAGTTTGTCAGCAGTATCTCAGTTTGGACAGCTGGGGACTGAGAACTTCCTGCAAGCATCTGGGGTAGCCACTGAGCTACTGACTACCTTGGCTTGCTGGCAGCATGTCCAGTCTCCCTGAAAAAGTGAAGGTGAACAGATGTCCTTTAATACAGTTTATCAAACTTCCTGAATCTGTGACTTCCTTTTGATTCATCTCTTCATAAAGGACATAATGGCATTGCATATAGTAGATTGCAAAAAAGGAAGTGCATATACTGCCTGTTAACAGGAAAAGGAACTGCATCACAGATACCTCCCTACGCGATTAAAAAAAGACACATAAAGCTTTTACTAATGATGGGAAGAGTGGTGGAAGATTTATCAGACTTGATCAATTAATAGCACATCATTTAGTGACTACCTTTTTGCCATATATTCAGTATCCTTCTACAATTAAAAAGCAGGGCATGATCCTCATAGTCCAAAAGGATTAGTCCTTCTGAACGAGAAATTACTGGATGAATGGGAAGGAACTACACATCACTCATCTCAGTTGGAAGAAGTGCTCAACATGTCTAAAAATCCTGTGGACTCCAATTGTCTCAAGATGTATCATGACCTTGGTGCCTGTCATTTATTTTGGCTTGCATGCAAACAGCTGATGAGCTTGCTCCATTTCCCTGTGCCTTTTTGAAGGGCTTCAGCTATGAAAACCACTTATTGCCAAACAGCCCTTCTGTTTTCTTGTTCTTAGACCAGCTTTGTACACTCCCAAGGTCCTTTCCCAACTGTAGTTTGGAGAAGATGGTGTGCCATTTCTCCCACAGCAAATCTTAAATAATATATTTTACTTTATATTCTACATATTCATATCTATATTCTACATTTCTATATTTTATTTGACATTCCAGGGCACCTAAGCAAATGGCATACATTTAACTCATTTAATACTAAACTTGCAAAAGATAAAAGACCCCTTACTTTCCCCACCCTCTTAGCAAGCTAGTGTAATAAATAACAACCTCTGGTCCAAAAAAGTTTGGCTAGAAATTTGTGCTTTGTAGCATAATGAAGGTCAGAAACCATCTACTAACAGGGGATGACCAGAACATCAATTTTTATCCTCAGGAGGACCATCCAAAACCATACTGTGTCTAGTCCTCAAGAAGGCACATTCATGGGTTGTAAAGCAAGCTGTGTCCAACTAGTCTTGGACATACAGTACACACATCCTGGACTCCAAGTCAAGTCATTCCCAAATATCAAAACACACTTGTTGGCACTAAGCAAGTGAGTGGCTTTCCAATAGTGCAGTTATGAGCATGATATAACAATCTAAATGGGATTAAATAAAATCCAACAGACTTCCATAAAAAGAAAATGCAGTATTCTGGTTTCAGAAATACCACAGGTGTGATTTTGATCTTTTCCCAAAAAAAAATAAAAATTAAAAATGCTTTATGAAAATTACACTGATGATCCTACAGATTTTTATGAAAAATGAAGCCCTGTCAGTCTTTCCCATGGACATTTCTTACTGTCCTATATGATTTTGCAGCACCTCAATATTAATGGTTTAACATTTCATTAAAAAGTTTATATTATTTGTCTAAATACTGCAGAACTTTCAGTCACAGCTAATAGCTAAATATTCTTCTCCAGCTGCCCAAATATAGTTAAAAATAATCAGAAACTAGACAAAGGGACAGAAGAAGGGCCTGATATTTATCCACACATTGTCAATTTATTAGAGACCTATCCGTAAACAGTGGCTATGGGCACAAGTGCTTATTCCTGATCAAAGTGGTGTGAAGTGGACACTTCGTATAGGTTAAGGTCAGGTATTTCTGCTCAGGTTTTGCGTCTCTCACATTAATAGTGTTGAAGCTGGTCTTACTGTGTTTTGTGAAGGGACCCAATGAGCTGCCAGAGTATAAAGTTAAACAAAAGAGAAGGTTTGGGCAGATTAATTCAAACTTCACTTCTCAAATAAACTAAACATGGGAAGAACACTATTAATTGACACAACCTGGGTAAGAATATTTCCTCTTTTGAACCTTCAGAGCTTGTATACCATACAGTTGGAACAATATGACCCATACTTCACTATTGTTGCACACCTGTGTGCAACTAGTGAACTCTGACATTTCAGAAAATGCATACAGGAAAAATTCTGAATTTTAAGTAAATTTGGAAAATGAGGCACATGTGGAATCCCTACGCATGGCAAGCAAATCTGTCAGCATCCACTCGCTTTTTACCAGTTCTTAGTTTAAGGCAGCCATTAATACCTCTTAGCTTCATGTTACTTTCCATCTCATATGGGTAAGGAATAAATACACCAGCAGCTAGCTGACATGTCATTTACCTTATATGGTGTCTGTTCTATATAACAGTATTTTTTCTTTACGAGAAAAAAAATTAGCTCTCTATTCCTAAAGTTTCAGTTTCATTTAAGCAAGCATATAGAATAATCATAAAGTCCAAGCCACAAATATAGAATATGGTACACAAAAATATTCTGATAAATGCAGCTTCCCTGAAACCAACTGCACTGTGCACTAGAATGTAGCCAAAAAATTTTTACAAAAACAGGCCTGACCCAAAATTTCTGGAGGACTTGGGTACCACAGAGCTGGAACAGTCCCCATCCCAGAGCTGGGCAGCTCTGAGGGTAGGCAGGCCTGTGTTCCAGCTGCTTAGCCTTAACCTCTGCCTCATCCACATCTCAACTCCAGACCCCATTTCAGTATGGAGTTAGACTGCAGTACAACTAAGTCACTGCTATCACATGAGCCCAATGATCACTTACAAGCTTTTGGCTGGATTTATACAGATCAGACAGTCTGTATAATTTCACATCTTTACATCTATGATTCTATATGAATTGAAATTTCATATCTTCAGTTCAGCAATTTACAAAGAAGTTTGGTGTTAACCCACTTAAATCCAGATACCCTTGTAATCTGACTACTTTCCTTTTTGTTCCAATTAGATGCCCTTCTGCATCTCATTTTAAATTCCTGTGTCATGAAATACAGATTTGCTACATTATTATGGCATAAGAGTGGTGAAGATGATTTAAATGGTTGCTTTAAATCTTAAAAGCATGAGGTCTGATTGTTTAAATAGCATTCTATATGGTAAGTATAATGACCATTAAAACTAAGAGTTAATAACTAAAATCACAATTGCAACCTCTGATAAATATTGAAGCCAATTAATTGGATTTTTTTCAGTGAAATAAATTTATTGAATGCCATAATTTAGGTTAAAAAATGCACATTAGTAATAGCATGTCATTATTACCCCAAGAATTTGTCTTATCAAAAGAGGATTTTATGTGAGTTGGGAAATCACAGAATCATAGAATAACAGAATGGTTTGAGTTCGAAGGCACCTTGAAGATCATCTAGTTCCAAACCCCCTGCCCATGGCAGATGAAATTATATTAATCTGAGTTCTATTTTTGCCCTCTACCAAATTAACCAGGGAGAAAAAGGGGCAGGGAAAACTTAAAGTTAATTAAAGCTATATTAATTAATTAATTCTCATCCTGACAGGATGGATTTTTAGAGATCAGAGACCAAGCAATTGGGTCTTATTGTTTGAAATACCTTAATGAAAACTGTGGCAAAAATACTAGTAAATAGAATAGAAATCTGGATAACTGTAGCAGAAGACAAGTATTAAATTTTTAACCTCTAATATAGATATTGCTCTGGTTATAAGATTACAGCCACAAATGAGGATACTGCCTTGCCTAATCTTATACTATTATAAGCTAAGTTTTGAATACAAGACTTTGTCTTATATTTGTGGTGTCCTACAGGGGGAAAAATTAATATCAAATTATGTAATAAGAATTTATTGTAATAATAATTTTCAGTTGAATATTCATCATTGGGAATTTTTAAATTAATGGATTACATTGAATCATCTTCCACACCTGCCTTATTGTAATGTGAAATATAGAAATATTTTAAAACTTTTTGAGAGACTTAAACTGGTAATATTTTGACCCTTTTGCAACTTTGGGATAATTTCTAGAGAGCAAAAAGATTACATAATTTATGGGGCAGGAGAACAAAACATTTTCAAAAAGTAATAGAGTGATACATTTGTGAATTTATTCTGGGGAATTTATTATTCACCTCTAAAACTGTTCATTAAAAATAAAGAATGAAGCATATTACTAAGGCATCAATTCAGTTTTCCATATTTGGCTTACACTATGACTTACAGAGCTCTCTTTTTAATTAATGAAATATTTAATAACATAATCATATTTAAGCTTATTAATACATGTTTTAAAAGCTCATGATTTCATTGAAGCACATACAATTAGCAAATTCAAATTTAAGGTAGTATCTCTGAGAAAATTGTAGTCAAATAAGTTGGACTTTGTTCCTGATATTTATATTTATGTACTGCTGCTACATTGAGCCAACTCTGAGCCTGCTCCCACTTCATACTATACTATACCTACCTTCCACTTAGTTGGTAAAATCTAGCTTATTGTCCTTATTATAGCACAAATATGGCCATAAGCAGATGCCCATTGATTTAAAAGTTATGTGGAAATAATTCTTTTCCTTTAAAAAAATCATTTGTGTGGTGTTCATATCTCCACTGATCAGATACATGCAGTTATTCTTTTCCAAGGTAAACATTTAGGTTTACTTAGCACATGAAAACATAATTTTTTAATGTAGTTTAAGGAGCTGACCAGACCTTTGAAAAGCTAAGTTCTGTGGTAGAACTCCCATCATGAATTTTAATATCATTCTTTGAATTTCAATACATTGCCAAAGAAAAAAAGCTATTTTCCCCTCTTAAAAAAATTGCAGCAGATATTTAAAACATTTTTATTCAAATATTGGGGGTGGGGTTTCTTTTGGTTTTGTTCTTTTAAACTCCTTTCCTTCCAGGACTTTAAAACTTCATAAACTTGCTTGTGCAAAATTAGTGTATCTCCTTCTGTAAGTAATTGCTCTTGATATCAAAACAAAATCAATATTTATTCTTCATTATAAATTTCAAAAACAACAGGGGTATTGTGTTTATTATTCTGAAAGCCATAAATAGAAAAAACCTCCAAGAATATTAAGTAGAAACTGAAGAGAGAGGTTCCAGATACATGATCAATATGGGACTGTTAACATATGTTAATTATTACAAGTGCTATTATTTGGATAAAACTTCAGGTAGGACATTTATCTAGATCATTGTTCTATTAAATAAGTCCCAGTTAAATTTACAAACAAGTATGATGTAGCCCTGTCTGCTCGGTCAGTTTAATGAAATATGAACTACCTATAAATAAAAATCTTTTATACTAAGAAGATTTATAAATAACCTATACATATTAGGCTAAAAACCATCAAACCACATTTAAAGGTTTAGAAACATTTTTCAGGTTTCTAAGGAAGATTTGAAACAGATTCTTTTAATCTCCATTTGTTTTTATTGCTAACTATTTAAAAGCCTTAAGAAAGAACAACCTCCCCCTAAGATTCAACAATGTAAATTAATGTTCCTAATAACTGTATCTACATCCACATGTTTTGTTAATTATTATGTACAGAATTCAGTATTTAAAAAGGCTGTATTCTAGCTGCTGTCAGTTATAAATAAGATAATATTATAAAACTTTCGCAAAGCTTCTCACATAAATAAACTTTTAAAAAACTGTTAAAATAATTTCCTATTAATAATTTCAAAGTAAAAAATCTGCTTCAGGAGAAGGAGTATTTGTGAATTATGACTGAATTTACTTTTTTTTCTGCTTCTCTGTAGAACAATCAATAGCAATTTTTGAAAAAGAGGAAAAATATAACTTTTTAATAGAAATATATTCAATAGGGATGAATAATGATTCTAACAATTTTAAGTCATATGAATTAGTATGAAATATAGCAATTCATAGGATAGTGATGAACCCCAAACTGACTTATGCTTACTGCTTGCCCTTATCAAAGTATTTTCTCTTTGTACAAACTGTAAGTTTTAATCCTATCAATTACTCCTCTTCTAAGGCTGTCTCTGCTTGCTATTTAAACAATGTATTTACTAGACTACAAATTTAAACTCACAAATACAAATTTTTTTTAATGTCTGAAAGACCAAGTTTGTATATTTCATTAAAAGAAGTTCTTTCTTGATGCAAAGATATCTCTGCCTCATTTTCTACTGTTAACATTAAAATATCAGTTCTTAGGGAACTAAGTTTTAGATTCAGCAGCTAGATTTAATTGTTTTAATTGCCAGAACATATTTCTGCCTTTATTCTGCAAGGGCAGGGCTTTATTTCTTTTGCATTCTGTATATTTTAATAGAGAGTCTAAAACATCTAAGTTCTATAAGCCACTTAAAAACAGTAGACAAATAAGACTGAATTCTTTTTATCAAATTATCAGCTGATAGTCTAATAATAACTACGACTCAAAAGCTGTTTTTTTTACAGTACTTGCCAGTCTTGTTTGCTTAGATTTTAATCTAAAATTTTTGTTTCTTTGATTTTAAAGAAACAGTGAAGTTATATTATTTATCAGAATGCTGAAGAGTTAATAAATTCTATTTAAAAAGCTGACATGAAATTCAACTCCCTTTGAAGGCAAAGGAAAATTTACCATTCATTTTAGGAGAGCAGGATCAGTCCACAGGAATTTAAAATCCAATTGTCTCCTAACTCGTACCATATGAATTTGGTAACAATTAGGTATACTTATTCTTCAGATATTTTTGATACTTCAAACCTTTTTTATTACTGCTAGGAAGTAAATCCAGCAAAAGGAAAAAATATTTAGCTGGTATTTTGGCTAAAGTATACAATATTCCCACTTCAGCTTTTTCTTCTGTATGCAAAGGTACAAAACATTACTCTAAATAGATTTCACAAATACTTGCATTTATATCTATATTAGATAACTGAGCTTATTTTGTTTTATATTTAGCTGCATGCTACGTAGTACTTTGGCTATTATGAGTCTAACTTCCCAGAATATAAGAAAATATCTTCTCTGAAAATTATTTCTCAACTGGATGCCATTTAATATAAATATTCACTTTAAAAAAAAGCTATCCACTGAAATTATCTGGCTGGCGCCTGCAGTCCTAAAGTGTTTTGCCTAACTTTTAATCTGTTTTAAGTTTTGATTTCCTTCAAGTCCAAATTCTAGACAATTAAGAGGATCTGTCTCTGTATGTCAGTACATCACAATACTAAATATATTCAAATAAAGGCTCTGTAAGTCTCAAACCCTCTTTTTTTTTTCCTGACAAAAGTAATTTCAGGCAGTACCTTTAAAGGCAGTAGGATTTTGTCTAAATTAACTATGAAGGTCAAAAGACCTGTATGAAATTTCTCTTTATATGAAAATATGGTTTTGTGATTTTGTGAAAATAATGTTTGTGGTAGACAGTATGTTAGCAAAGCAGCTTTGGAAGCTTATATAGTTACCTTTTCTGAATGTTCTGGCTACTTCTGGTCCTCCCTCATCTGGAAGAAAAAGCTGTTTTCCAAGTTAAATTTGCAAATTATTGTTACAAATCAGATCAACGTTTTCTTTACTTTAAAAACTCTAGTACTTTTGCAAAATTTTACTTATTTAGTTAAAGATTCCGTCTGTTTGTCCTGGAGATTTTAATTTTTGTAGAACTGATTATAGCAGATCCTAAACATCCAAGAAAAGAAACTCAGACAAAACTACAGTTAAAGGCTTTTTATTACTTGTTTTTTTAATTCATTTGAAATACCTAATGTTGTTTGTTGTATACTGCATTTGGAAACATGTAGTTAGAAGTTTTAACTTTTACTTTTGATTTAGTGCTTTCAAAACTTAGCTCTAAAAGTCAGGTACTATGAGAGGAAGCACTGCAGCATTACCAACTGGAGATTTTGCCAGGGCAGTATTATGTTAACCTGCATTCCTAGGAATAATTCTGATCCACAGAAATGTTCCTATTGAGTTCCTTGATATTATTTTCATGAATATGCATAAATATTCACTAGAGGTTGCAGGATCTAGCCTCCAAATAGCCAGCAGAGATTCCTTACTTTTTTTAGTAAAGAACAGAAAGCATCTTTAGTTCTGATGTTGATCAGAGCTATTTTAACAGGACAAAATAATTTTGGAAAGAATTGTTTAGATTTAGCCCCCAGGATTTATAAACTCCTTCAGTAAGCAGTGCAATTTAGCCTCATGTAAAACCGATTGCGGACTCAAGGAGCGTGTGGTGCAGAGGCAGAGCAGGACGCTCAGGAGCCCCCAAGCCGGTGTGGTCCCAGGCACGCGGGTCCTCTGCATGCTCAGGACCCACAGCACTAGTGAAAGCTGGGATGACAGCTGGCTTCCAATTCACAAACCTGCAGGTGCCAAGTAGAGAGAGCAATGGAAAGGCATGGGAGGTCTGTCAGGATCGGGTCTTTGTGGTGCATACTTTTACTAGTATACAGCTGGAAAAATTAGTAGTTCCATCTATTTTACCTGTGACCTTGATGCCTCTGATATATATGGTGTTAAGTCATAGGCTTCCCCTCTCCTCCCCACAAAGAAGCAAGCTGGCAAGAAACTTTCCCAGCAAATACAGAAAGTGTGAACTGGGAGGGGAGAGGTAGAATTAGTGAAAACTCCTTTACTTTATCCAAAATCAGAAGTTAAATCAGAATGATCTGGTAAAAGAGTAATCAAATCAACCAGCAAATCTTTCTACTGCTAGTTCTTTGACTTGCTGGAGTTGATGCAAGTCTTTGAGAAGGTGCTGGGCAGGGAAGGGTTAACAGGTTTTTTTGTTATGGAGTGACACTGATAGCTCCATTTGAGGTGACAAAGATAGTTATGGGCCTGATCCAAGGAAATCCTGAGCACTTTCAGGAGAGCAAGAGCTTGAAGCTACAGACTAGTAGCAGACTACACCTTGTGTCATTTTGTAAAGCTGTTGCCAAAAATAAAGCTTTGATAACATTTCCATTCACAATTATCCTTTCTTGAGACAAAAACTGTCTCACTAAATTAAAACAGAATGTCTAAAATTTCAGTCTAGATGTGTAACAAACTTTTATTTAAACAAGATATGAAACTATTTGAAATGTAATTTGTAAGTTGTCCTATTTTTAACTTCTAAAAAGAATTCTAAAAAATGCATTACTGATAAATAGGAATTAGTGCTATTCAAGTGAATTTGATTATTTCTGTAATTGCAAACAAAGCTAGTTCAAGTTCAGAGCCGAATAATTATTAATAAAGACAACTATTTAAACTAGAAATAGTGCTTTTATACATGTAAGGTAACTATTACAAGGTATAAAAAGAGTTAGTCTGCTTTAAATAGTACCCGTTCCACAGGTATTAGAAGCCATGGAGTTGCTGATTTTACCCTTTATTAGCCCTTTCACAGTAGATCATGATACTTTAGTGCTTCTCTAGAAAAACTACCCTCTCTTTTCAAATCCCCACTTTCAAAGGGTTAACCAAACACCTTAATCCCAGATTTTATTTTTTAAAAGGTCTATAACTTAACTGGAATCTAATGGTCACTGTTTGGTCTGTTGCAAGCGGCAAGACTCTTCAGTGTAGCTTTCCCACTGACTGCACAGTCTCAGGTACGTCATCTTTGCTGTACTCTTGCATCCTCAGCTGCAAAAAGCCTATTATGAGAGTGACCAGCTCAACGGACCAGATGGATAAGTGAGGAGTAAGAACTCCTTTCTGAGAAGGTAAACATTCTGCATTAAGCAGAAAATAAAATTTTTATTACATTTTTTTCCACTAAAGTCAACAGCTGTTAATGGTTTTAAAAACCTCACAACTGAACCTTCAATGCATGCATGACTTGTGCAACATCTTCGTGGGGTCTGATCACAAAAGCTGCCTTTTGTGATCAAAGGTATGGTCTGCCAGAACTCACTGAGGTCAGCAACTGTTCTGTGATTAGCCTCCAGTGCTATTAACTCTTTACAGCAGGTTTATGGCATGTCTTCCAGAGAAGTGACTGCAAAAAACTTTCCATTTCTGGCACATGCATTCAGTTCCCTACATATAAATGCACTCTGTGAAACTGGAAGTAGATGCTACATAGCACTGAACTGTGGCAGAAAAGTTCCAAACATTTTAAGAGCAAAGTTTTCCACATTTTACTGACAAACTAAGGCCAAAGTTACTGATGTGAACACCTGAAGCTGTAATGACGTCAGCAATTTCTCTCATGTATGCCAGTAAGGATTCAGGTCCACCATCACTTACTGAAACGCTGCCAGACTACCTGTATGAGATACAGTGAGTGGGACTTCAGTCTGCCTGGTAAAGCATCGTGCATGACCTCTTACGACTCGAGCACAGAGATCTGCAATAAACATTATGAGAGGCAGTAAGTTGTACCTTAATTTTCAGATCTTGGGGGCTGAAATGTGGATAATAACCTGTTTAGAAAGTTACCACCTAACTCAGTGAAATCACTCTTTGTGCTGAGGGCCAGCATGTCACCTACACAGAGCCCCAGTCCAAACAAGCAGGATGCCATCTGTCTGTCTGCACTCTGCAGAAGAATCAGTTTTTCCCTGATCACAACGAACTACAGATCTATGCAAAATCTTCTACAGGTATTTTTCTGACATTACTGCATTCAGACATCTTTTTCTTAAACTTTGCTCAAATAGTTTTCTTCATACACACTCTTTCCTTCAAAAAAAAAATGCAAAAAACGTTTTCCATGTACAATATATTATCTCAATTTTTTTATATTAGGAAAGAGAAGATTTTACTAACAGAAGTTTTTCATATTGTTAACTCTTTAGCCAGTGTCTTGATACCAGTGTTTAAGGAAATACTTAGCTTTTGAATTACATGTAATTTAGGTATTACTTTACAAAAGATGTATCACAAAACCTGCACTTTTCCCCTCTCCAGCAGAACTCTGCTTTGAAGCCACCCAAAACTTCAACAACTTCACTGGATGGAGGTGTACCATCCTTTGCATCTGTTGTTAAGGGGGCGGGGAGGAAACATGATAATGCTTTGTCATTGAAGTCATACAGAGAAGACCTGCTTACCTTTATGTCAATCGCAACTGATGAAACTGTCTCCCCATCCAGTACCTGGTTTTCTCTCTCATGGTAAACCAGAACCTATCTTTTAAAATGGATCTGACAGGTATTTTTGTATTGCTTTTTTTCAAAAGCAATGCTAAGATAAATATTTTAGTTAAAGTGTATGTTTTAAATAGGCTCCTTACCTTTGTTACCAATAGCACACACTGAGCTGCTGAAGAGAGCAATTTTTACAAGTTCACTTGCATCTCATAGCCTGGAGTATCTGTGTGTTGGTGTACTTTGGTCACGTTGAACAGCGAAGCTGGACTGGCCAGCTTACTCCTCTGCCTCCTTGGGTTCCCAGGCTCTACGCAGCCCAGGACAGCAAGTTCCAAGTCACTAAAATGGCCTTCTGATACTATTTTTTTACACATTATTGAAACAGTTCTAACTCATCTTCATTACAAATTTAAGAAACAATCAGTTTTAATCGAGATTGTCAGATCTACTTTTAAATATTTTGTTGTTGTTTATCATGAACTGTTTCACCCTGTTTGTTCTTAAGCAAAAGTCTCACCCAATATTAACAATAGCATGCTAAGACTACAGTGAGATGTCGCTCTATAGATTTTAATGTACATATTGGAAACACTGCAAACCAGGTTTGTAAGTTCAAAAGGAAAAAATTGTCTTCTTTGACAGAAACTACATTAAGTGAACTAAACACCAAAATACTGTTCAGTCTGAAAGAAAACCGTATTTCCTACTGCAGTTAGGAGATACACATTAAGACTGTGTTATTCTGAATGGGATAAAAGAGTTTCAATGAGGAAGACATTCCTTCCTCTTTTCTGTCAGTTCAAGTCTTGAATGATTCCTGTGAAGTGACTGAGGTTACCTAGACTATATCTCTGTAACTGAAGGTCGCTTACCAGTACATCTCCTGGGTAGTTTAATTGACAGACATATCATCTACTATTTGGTTCAAAGTTTCTGTACCTCTGCCGTAGTCAAAAATATATTAATTAGGAACAAAACATCTCCAAATTGTTCAAAGTCCTTCTGTCCCAGAAAGTGATGGATAGCTATATCAATGATTCACCTTGTCCTTCCATAGTGTATTGATAATTATCTCCTTTGCAGCTCCCCAGATAGATACAGTGAAACTTACAGTGGATGGGATCTCCTGTGTTGATGAGTAAAGCCTTCCTATTTTGGACAACCTTGCTATATAGTCCATTCCATTAATTAATCAAAATCCATAGCTAATTTACTTGCCTGTTTCTACTGCTCCTGTAAGAAAACTTTTCCAGAAGTCTACACCTGTCTTGGCTAAAACCATTCCCTAATTTTGAGCTTATATACTAGGGTCACAAATTGGAAGTACAAATTAGGACAAATCAATAAAATCTCCAAAATAAAGCTGTGCCCACCTGTCTCAGGACATTATTAATGGGCAACTAAGTAAAATTACGTCGTGAGGAATGACTGCATAAATGCCCCTTGCTCCAGCATATATTTCCTACTTTGATGTTTTCCAAGCCACACTGACGTCATCTACCTGGAGTCCTGCCTAGACTGACGCATGCAGTTTCTACCGTCATCGGTGAGAATTCCCATCGTGTACCAGGGCCTCTATTACAGTCCTTTAGTTTTAATACTGCCTGTACGGTGCAGTCAGCGTGCCACTGGAAGTGTGAGTACACTTCTCATTGCCTGGGATGTTTTGTAACTCTCTTAGACTAGAGCTGTGATGTTTGGGGATGGGATTCAAAGACGGGAAAAAACTCCCAGCTACAGTCTATACTGTAGATGACATGTTGATACCACTGCAGAGCAGGAGGAAATCTGGTATTGAACAAACTGAACAAATGTATTGGAGTGCTCCAAAATGATGAGTGGCATGGGAACTTTCTCCAAGTAATAGCTATGTATCACATAGCCAGTACTGCTCTGTTCTTGTAAAATTCCTTAGATATATCCAGTCCTCACTGTGGAAATTCAAAGGTATTGGTATGAACACCAGGAAGAAAAAAGTCCTGGTGTGGCCTTGCACTGTATTGTTTTCTGCACACAGAAAAGTAGTATGGCTCTTCAAAGTGCTGGTAGGAAATGTATAAGCTTTGATCCATTTCAATCAGTTAGATAAATTTTTCTATCTCTTGCTATACCCACCAGAATATATAAACCTTTCTGACACACATCAGTGACATCAGTGACTAGGAACAAGTCATACCATTCAGAAATAAGATATTTAACGGCCACTAATCCTATCATAATAATTACAAAATAATGTAATGATGAGCCAGAGTAAACAAAATATATGAACAAAAATGGCAAGGAAAAATGCAATTAGACTCTTGGGCTTGATCCAACTCCCTTTTGCTTCAGTGGGAGTTCTGATAGACTATTACCCCCATGTAATTAGAGATTTAGGCGTAGTTCAGTTCCCATTTCCTTCAAGGGAATTGGGATAGGCCCCTATGCCCTAATTTTCTGCTGCCTTGCCCCTTGTATACTTAGCTCTGTATAAGCAAAGTCGACCTGTTTCACCATGCTGGTACACTATATCACATTAGGGAAACATGTTTCAAGACTCAGATAAGAAAAGTAAATGCAAAACAGAGCATCAATACCTGTTTTGCACTCACTTTGCACAGCCCTAAATTATTAAATGAAGCCATGAACAATAAAGTCTTTATTTTTATCCAAGGTTTTCAAAATTCCTGGTTGTTTAGCAAACTATAAGAAATGCTCCCACTTCAGGAAGATTACTTCACTTAACAAATTAAGTAGACAGAAAAAACTGATGGATATAGTCTCTTGTTTTGGCTCACCAGACAGCTCAAAAAGCCTGTAAAACACTTACTAGGCGTGCAATTTCCAAACTTGGTGTTAGAAATCTAAAGATTTGTATTTCTAAGCACGAGGCAAAATCAAAAAAAAACCCTATCAAAACTAGTCTTGTCCACATTCTGCATTCCCCTAAAACACAAAGGCCAGCTCTCTCATTTTGTGCAAGAATATGGACACTATTAACTTGATAAATTAAAATATCTTTAATGTTAGCCATCATTACTGACCCTTATGTTGTCATAAGCGCTCAGTGGTCAGCATTCAGTACACTGAGAATATGGTAAGTGTCTGCAAACTAGTAAAAGCAAACTTCCCTTGTACACCGTCTTCTGCACAGAGATACTCAGACCAGGCCAAAACATGTTAACCAAGTCTTCATGAATGCATTCATACATGTGTCATGGACAAGCACAGATCCTGACTAGTATATGTAGAATGAGCTCAAGTATGAACATCCTCTCATTCAGCATTGACAGACACAGCTGAAGGGGTATACTTATGCCTTATACTGACTTGGAAGAACTAAAGTGTCCAGACGGACACACGGAAAAATAAATACAAAATACTTAATCAACTATGTAAAATAAACACATACATAATAAAGCTAAGGGCACATGTGCAGACACACATAGAAAGAACACATGCACAGTTACACTCAAACAGCATATGCAGTATGTAGGCATTTGCATTCTATGTACACATCCCCATACTGCTGTCTGTCTGCCCAAATCAGCAAAAATAATGAATCCCTTCATTAGTGCACATAAATTCGAGCTAAAGGAACTGTGCCACTGCCTTTCCTGTTGTTACTGGTACAGTGCCATACATGCATACATCTCAATACAGGTAAAAACAGAAAAAAAACCCAGATGCTGATATTCTAAATTAGACTAATCCAAAACATACCTTAGGGGCATAAAGAAAAAGGGAGAAATAGAGTGGGGATGCTTGAGCAGTGCAGGGCTTTTCTGCAGAAGCCAGCCAGTGGTTGCTGTTTGGTTCCACATAGTCCTTGCCATTTTATTTTATCATCCTTTTCAACCCGTTATCATGGACATTTCACTAGTAGGTCTCCTCTGAAAGGACTTGCAGAAGAAATCTGTCCTGAGGAATCTGCAGAAAAAGATGGTACCTGAACAGCAACATTAACTGAGAGTTGGAGTAATAATTTTGAGAATAGAGGCATCCTATGGAGTCAGAGCAAAGATGAGTAGAATAAAAGGACAGGAGAAAGCAAGGGAAACACCTAGGAGGAGCTAAGTTAAATTCTTTAGAAAGCAAGAATTATGGAGAAGATTGAGGTTAATGATGGTCCTCCTCTTCATGCCAGTACAGAGGTCAGGGCAGTAGTCAACATATTTTTCTCCCCAAGACACTGAAGCATTTATTGAAGGTCTCCTATGAAATGACTTTGTAATAGGAGACTCTGCCACCACTGGACAGGTTATGAACGTTCCTGTCCTTCTTATAATTACTAGCCAACACTGAAACTGTCACGGATGCTATGGAACAACCACAGTTATTCTCACTGTGGTAGGACTGTACAGTCCCACAACAACTGGCTGCCTCTACCCCAAAGGCAAACTGAAGGCTCATTCAGACAAAGATCTTGACAGGTGTAGTTATGGCACTGTATTTTGATAGTAAGTATTAACTCACGGTCGACCATGCATTATTGGCAAAGTCATATCATATAACTCTTTGATGGCTTGTCATTTATTAAATGAGGAAAAAAGTTCTAGGGTTTTGTTGGAGCTTTTTTTTTTTTTTCTAAATTTAAATGAGATTATTCCCCAATTAATCTTGGTGAAATGTTTGGGGAACTCCAAGCTGGCAGCACTATGTAAGTAACAAGAATTAGGCAGCAGGTGCTGTAGTATTTAAAAAGGTAATGCACACACACTTTCTACAGTCTAGTTCACAGTTTATACCAGTAAGTCTGTGTATGGGCTGGTCCTCTGAACTGTAAGTAAGTATCATTAGTCAATATAGATGTATATTGTCCTTTCAGATGTATAAGTCAAGATTCTTCTAATTTCCTTTATCATTGGTTATTAAAACCTGATGCTTAAAGGAAATTACTTGTGAAAACAGACAATGTTTAGGGATGCCAATGACAAATCAACATTTTAATTATATGTATGTATATTCAAAATGCATACATGTACAAAGAAAAACTTAATGGACCATACTGACCGTCCATGAAGAATGTTGATGGTGGTTTTTTATTTTTAATATATCTTTTAAATACTAGTCTTTTCCAGCAGGATGCATTGGTGAGATGCACTGTCTGATATGCCCTTGGCCAGAATTATCCTTACACACATTGTGCAGTTCACACACATTATGCAGTGTGCTATAAGCTGATTATTTTCTTGGCTGCAGCCCACCCTCTAAGCCTGGGCATTTCAATGTGGAAGGAATTCCTGTACATATGTCATTTGTAAAGCACTGCAAGATCCTTTGAGTTGAATATGCACTGATATCTATACAAAAAAGGAGACATAAATAATAGAAGTGTTATATTTTTGTAGCATGTGATTGCCTAAGAAGTGCTAGTCTTGGAGATTGACTTTAGGCTTCTTGAGCTGTAAAATAATTACATGCACCTATGTATGGTAGCACATGTTACAATTCTTCCATAGCATAAGTTTTGCTGTTTTAACTCCCTCACAAAATTTCCAGGTAAAATTATAAAGAAGACGTATGGTGGAATGGACTAAAGTGTAATTCTCAGAGTGCTTTGTTTGGGAAGTCTTGAGATCATCTGGAGAAAAAGGTGAGACATCTGTGCAGGATGTTGTTCTCAGGAAGGGTTCAACACAGTCCTGCAGAATCACTGAAGAAGCAAAGAGGGTTTGAGTCTTAGTCATAGCATTTAAAAAATAGGCCTGAGCTAAGTAAGTCAAGGAATCACATTTCTGTTAAAACCAAAATATTTCTAAGGTCCCTAAATTGTAGTTATGTATTTTTGATGCTTCTTGAAGATACATACACACTCCTAATTTCAATCCTATTAACTTAGCAGTTAGGAAATTTGCATCAATATCTTCCTGTCTGGGTAATTTAATTCCCCTTTTAAAAATAAATTCAAATTAGCAACAGTAAAAGAAAATACAAAAACTCTGTTGAACTCAAGTAGTTACCATAAACAACTCCCCCAAACCAATCAGGCACTGTGCAAAGTTATTGCTACTTAAGAAAAGAAATCCTGAGAGAGAGGGTCAGCCCCTCTTCTTACAAAAACCTATGCTGTAATTCCCACTGACTGAAAGGAGAGCAGGGCCAGAACAACAGGGACACTTGATAACAGGGCAAGGTGTACTAATGCACTGCCATGTGGGGAGAAGGACCACGACAAAAGGTGGAGTATTTCAGGCCGGCAGCACAAACGTTACCAGAGTTGCTGGGAATGTTTAATTCAGTCTCTCATCACTGAACACTCAAAAAAACCAAGCTGAATTGAATCGTGACAGGCTTAAAGACACGTGACTGCCTCAAAACACAGATTCCTTAACAATTTCAGTAATCATTTTGAAATAAGTTATGCCACACTTTTAAGTCTCTCTGACTTTCGGGTCATCATCTGCATTCTGCATTGCAGTACAGGTCACCAATTTACAACAAACAAGACTCATTTTCTAGTACTTGTTAGTTTACATTTTTTAATTACTGTGTCGTAGAAAAGCCCTGATTTTGTTTTGGATAGCAAATCATTCAGAGGAAAGCTGAAATCCAAAAATATAAACAAAACCTTGTATATTTCAGGAAAAAGTTCAATGAGACAACTCATCTTCAGTTGTTTTATTTCTAAACAAAATCTTAAACTAGAAACAATTTCACTCATTTGCCCCTTTAACTATTATTTCCATGGCAAGACAGATGCAACTGAGACAAACAAATTATTTGTGAGGTACCTATTGCAGAATGTGTTTTTTGCCATGTTTCCATTTAACTGGTCTTGAATGTGAAGGGTTTCAAAGTTCTTCATACTTTTTAAGGGTATAAAATATAAGACCAAAATTTATTGCATTACAATTATATACATTGGAATACTTTGATAGATGGTTAGACAACACTAAGTCATTTTAATGCTGATGTACCATCAAATTATAATGTAAGGATACTGGTTTGACTATGCTAGGGTAATCACTGCATACTTGAGGCCCGGAAGAAATTTTAGTAAAGTATGAAATTATTTTAGTAATAAGAGTGCATTAGGAACATAATTTTAACAAGGAAAAATGTAAAAAACATACAATTGTGTCAGCAAGCTACATATAAAAAACCCCAACAAACAATAAAAACCAGAAAATAAATATATGAAGAGGTACGTGCCTATACATGATGGGATCTGTTGTCCAGTCACTACTGAAATGAGGTTGAAATGGTACAAATAACCTTGAAAGTAAGACATTGGAAGTAGCTATGCCAGCTAAGCTACCAATCTGAAATCAGTGCATGCACATATGGACCACAAGTTGCGAGCACTATTCATGTATCCTGCATGAAATGAATCTGTCAGTCTCAATTCATGTCCCATGTCCACATCACAAAAATATACCCTTAAAAATGACCTCTCTGGTTGGGAACTTCAGCAAAGACATAAAAGGAAGAAGGAGACGCAGAAAATCAACCTCCTTTGAAGCTCTAAAGCAGGTCACAGAGGAGCAGCATGGGAGAACTGATACTCTGATGGCCAATGAGAAAGGAGTGATCCAGGAATGGGCTTTCGTAAATCTTATTGCTGCAGCAAATCATAGATCATGAGCTCTAAACTGTTCTGGATCTACCTGTGTTCAGCAGAGGAGATTAAATTAATAACTGCCAACAACTTCATTTTCAAATGTGTACTTGGATCCCCAATGCACATGCATAACAGCCTTCAGAAGTGAATTTTGTTTTGAAGTTCGAATTGCAATCTGATTTTTTAACATATCCAAGTACAAAAAATTGATATTTTGTTTAAAAAAACTCCATCCAGCTGCAAATTTTACATTGGGACTGAGCCACTCATAAAAGTTTGGGGTTTTTTTAAATTGTGTCACAATTCTGGGGTTACATTTCTGCTGTTTGGGGAACTGATGGGGCCTGTACATCTAGACAGACCTCTTCTGATAAGAAATATCAGAAGTTAAGAAGGTTAAATATTTATAAGTGGAGTCATGTATTTTGCATTGTTAGCTGGCAAGATATTTCCCACGGTGCGTTCATGAGATGTAACTTTTTTTTCCAAAATGTCAATGAGCAGACATATTTTTCACAAATTATTGAAAGAGTAATTGCCAACAGATTTCTGCCCATGACGTTGCTCACAAGCTATTCACTAAAATGACTGCTTCGCGTATTTTTGGAATTCGCCACTCATAGATTAGTATTTATAAGGGGCTGCTGGTCACACAAATCACCTGACATTTTTTTTAACCTTTGTTGGTAAACTTGCAACCCATCAAAGGCTTCCCTAAGAGCTGCACGCAAACTACCATTTCAGGCATTCGTATGGATACAGAAATGCATCATTGCATGTGACAGTTTTTCTACAGAATATCACTCTAATGAATGTTTGTGGAAAGTGAAGGAACTGCCTCAATTACCATCAAAACAAATAGTTATACTCAAATAAAAGTTCACATTTTTTTTAACAGTTTATGTACTAACCTCTATTGACAGAATACACTTCCAGATTTTACAGATGAATAGAACATTATTAAAACTACTCTAAAATTCTTAGTTTAGAACATAATAATTCCAGCACTGTATATGCATGACTCCTTCTATCCACAGAAGCCACATACATACAACAAGCATAAGAAATAGCCATGAATATTAGTTAATACCATTTGAAGTGTATTGGAATTTTGTTCCATCTGCCCCTTGTATGCCCCCCTTCAAGGATTTGTTTGTAAATCCTAAACCAGTGCAAACTCAGTGCCATACCTTCTGACTTTCCTACAGGTTTCCCATTGATTATAGCATATAGTGGCATCCACATTAGTGGACAATCCTTGGTAAAAATATAGCACAGCTTTCTGAATAGTGTCTAAAAAGTCTTTTCTGTTAACAAAATAATCATCTGAAGGAAACCTCTGCTCCCTGGCTGACAGTATAGCTCCTAGACCCTGCCAACAAATGGTCTGACTCAGCAGAAACCTGGTTAATGTGCCTGGCCAAATTCAACCAGGGCTTACATCAGGCTACAGAGGACATTTCAGAATGAAGATGTGCCTTGAAAGATTATACTGACATATGGTGATTTTCTGCTGAAGAGCCTACAAGGGATCAAAATAATCTGAATAATAATAATGATAATAATAATCTGAATAATCTGAATGCTCAGTTCAAGAAAAACTTGTTGACCAAGTGCATCCTTTCAGTAGGGTCTGAATTACAGGGATTCTCTGGATTATGGCAGCAAACTATGAGTTATAAAAAAATACCTTGGGGTTTTACCATGGGGTTTACAATAGATAATGTCCTTTGTGGCGGCATTAGAGTTTCCAGCAACAGTGGCACGGGGACTATGGTGACTGTGGCATAGAAATAAAAACAGAAATGTCTTTCTGTCCTTACTGGTCACTCTCCCTGTGCACATCCTCACTTCCCTACTACATTACAAAATAAGATGATATTTACTAATTAAATAATATTTATAGAATCCCTTTCACTATCCTTGGGGAAATACAAATTCAAATATAGTCAAATGCAATCACAACAGAAAACTATTAAACAGATGAAAATAGGAATCCATTCCAACATTCATCAGAATACAATCTCAGATTTGAGAGAGGAGACAAAGGGATTGACAAAGAGAAGGAATTGTAACCCTTGTAAAAGGGATCGATCCTTCCATCTCGTTGCTGTGGCAAAGGCACCTACAAGTCACATGCAAGACTAAACCTCCTCTGAAACATTAAAATGTGCCAGGGACACTACCATTGGCACCTCTTCTCCAGTTTCTAGAAGACCCCTGGCATGGCTGAGGCAGGGCCAAACAGCACTCTCCCAAACTGCTCCTGGGTGTGGGCTGGAAGCTACCTCAAGCCAGCAACTGTTCCCAAGAAATATTTTGCATATGGCCATCTTGTCTTGGGAGATCAAGACAGCTTAATTGTATGGATGCTGGATGTTTTGTGCCAGTTGACCTCAGTGCCAGAGAATGGTCCAAGATGCATATAATTTACTAGCATGGACACAGCCAGGGATGTGAGCTTTCAAGATACACGGCACCGGCTCTGAGGTATCTGGCAGTGAGCTGCCAGTTTCCTTTTCTTTAAGGATTTTAAAGCTACATGCCCAGGATTTGAGATACAGGCAGGGAGACAGGTGCACAATCTGTGGCGACTTTAATCTCCTAGATGGCTTTTGAAAATAACTGTATTCTGCTAGTTCCTTTCTCTGGTGATCTGATAACATCAGCACAGCTCCCAGACTACAAATGTTTCATGGCTGGGCACCAGGAGTGGCCCAAACCATATGTATGCAATCAGTAAAGGCAGTGATATGGTTCTAGGGAAGTTGAGGATGTGGTGGTGAAAGAGTTTCAGAAAAGAGGTTTTCCATGCCTTTGGTAGTAGCCAGAAGTACTCCAAGTTTTACAATTTTCCCCCATTACTCTAGCAGGCTTCTGCCTCCCCAGTAAGCTCTTGATGCTGAGAAAAGCTTTTGTCCCTAGAAGGCCTGACAAAACCGAGGTGGCTAGAGGCCACTGCTGAGTGACTTTGGGTGATCTGTCTCTGCAGCACTGACAAACCCAGGGAAAGAAGATGTAGAAATGCAGAGAGGATCTGGATTATCTTTGTACCACTGGGATTTACTAACTGTCACTGCAAAGGAGTCTCTAATAAACAATGTATACGTTTAAGATATGATTTCCATCCACTGAAGTGAAAGAGCATCCAGATAGGACAAGAGGAAATATTTTCCAGGGTTGAAATTCTCCAATTTTACCCAAGAACAGAACCTCCATAAGAGCAAGTACAGGTAAAAGCACAGAAACTCACAACAAGGTACAAGTCTACCCTGGCAATGGGGACAGACAGCTATAATCAAGTAGGTCTACAGTTTCTGAATTTCTAAAACAGTATATGGAAAACAAGAAGTTTGATTTATTCTTACATGATAAACACATGTCTACGTAATTGTGCCCACTTGTAGGCACCTTAATTTAATATTTACATGAGACAAAGAAATATGTACTATGCTTTATCACTAATTAAGCTGTTTTACACATTCATACCCAGGTGGATTCCTGTTCCTTATCGTCTGTACTTTGCAATTGTATTTGATAGAAGAAGAAGCAAGAGAATGCAAAAATTCATGTTGAAAAGGCAAGTAACCAGGTTGGTCAAAAGAGCAACATTCTGCTGCTGTACTAGTGGGGGACAAAGAAAGAAGAGCATACATGAACAGTTACCAAAAGTATGGCTTTTGTGTCCCCTATGCAGAGAAGTTCTTCAAATTTTGCAGCTCTGTGGCTCTGTTTTCACGACCCTCACAGTCCTCTGGTCACAGTGACCCCACCCTTACGAGAGGTTAAAACTACCCTCCTGTATATGAAAGACAAGAAAGGTAACCGGTGTCTCCAGATACGGGGCCTCTGGTACCCAACTGATCTCCTGCCCAGGGAAGCACCTCTGTATTAGAAAGGTTTAGCTATAGCACACTATATGTATTTATTCTAAAGCAAAATGACAGTGGTTGAGCTAGTTCTAACTAGATTAGAGATTTCCATAATGTTTAACCACTGATGACCCCACCTGGGTTTTTATGCAAACAGTGCAGCCCACTGAAATCTATTTTGGAATATCTTTTGTTCCTGTGATGCTGCTACTATTTTCAAGGTGGGCAAGACTCTGTAGTGAGATCAAAGTGATTATGGAAGAAACTCTCAACAACAACCAGGGGACCACGAAGAAAACTGCAAGCCAAAGCAGCAAGTAGGACTACCGAATCAAGTAAAGACTGTCTACAGAATGAGGTAAGGTCTGACAAAGATGGTAACTGGACAAAGTCCATGATGGACATCATTGTGTCATGCAATATAGAACCTAGCATGCAGTAAGTATGATTTCCATTACCTAGCATCCAAAACCACATCTAATCTAATAAATAACAAAAGCTGTGCTAGGAGTTTCTAAGAAGGAACAGGAAAGGAAAAACAATGAGCTCATGCCTTCTGACCTTGCTTGTTTTTAGCCTGGTTTCCTATGGCAACGAGGCTTGTGATCATGCTGTGTGTGTGCATGTGTACGTACTTGTGCGCATAAAAGTCAGACAGAAAGTGACCATCAGGGTGTTCAATAACTGTTGAATGCACTGCTAGTTGGCAGTCAGACCTGGCACTTAAACATAGGTCTCAATGATAATTAAGTTTCTGCAAGTTTTGTGAAAGTAGGCGACCAAGACTGCAGAGACCTGTAAGTGTTCCAGGTTGGAGGAAAAGGCTGCACTGTGAGAACATGCGTTATTAGGCACCTGAGAATCCACACAGGAGAGGGTAGTTATAAGCGGCCCAACTGAAGAAGAATCCATCAAAATTTACAGCAAGGTGTGAAACAACCCTAGGAAATCAGCTTTTTCAGGTCTGGTACTACTCTGTGTAAGACATTCAGGTGATGTTCCTTTTCCTGTTTTTCCTGGTGAAAGTTAACAGGGACGCCTTCATTGCTGGTCTTCAGGAAGCTGATCCTGACTAACAAGAAGACAAGAACTTTCAATTCTAGTATGTCAGTATCCACATAAAGATATCTTGAAAGACAAATGAGAATCAAAGATTTGATGACCACCTTCTTCAAGAAAAGGCCGAGAAACATCATAGTCAGCTTAGCTGAGTCCTCTAAAGACAGCTGAGAAAAAAATAAATGTTGACAGTCATTGACATTGTTGAGTGTCTGCCAGATAAAGGATAGGTAATTTCTGGTCAATGTGGTTTGGGAAGACCCGCCAAAACCTTTCCACTTTTCCTTGTACATAGCCTTCTGACACAGCAGGCTGCCTGCTTTCTTCCTCAGAAATATTTAACAACAGAGAGAAAGTAAGTGACTATTCCAGACAGAAACCTTCAGAAACTATCAGAAACCAGGATACTCAGATGGGATCACCAAACTATACTTGTAATAGCAGTGAACAAAGTAGGATAAATGTGTGTATGCCAGTCTCCACAGACCAGTAACTAGCTGCCTAAGAACAGTATATCTGAAACTGTATCTGCTTGTTGAAGCCTCCATTTTGCTGAACTATGTTTCATGTAAATACTACATACCATTTGAAAAACTGCTGTCTGTCCAGGGTTATACTGAAAAGCGGGTGGAGACTGGAGGAGGACCTGAAGTCCTGCTTAATAATGCTCTATTTGAATCACAGAACCTAGCTATTAGTTTGGGCCAGTCATACTTACAGGACAGAGAAGCGAAGCTATTATGAAGTAGTCTGAAGAGGGAACGATGGCCTGTATTTCTGTCACTCGCTTTAACAGATAGTCATCTGGAGTATGAAGTTCTACATATGAGTAAATTCCCTCTTTCCCGTAAAAGTCAAAATTACCATTTGTCATTGCTATGTACAGTTCAATCGCTATCATGTTTGACTCCAAAGAGACTGCTCTCTATGCCTGATGAAATCATTTCTCTATACATTGGCAGATCAATTTGGGATCCTCTGATCTGGAAGTCACTCCAGAGTAATCTGAAAATAGTCTTTTTGATTTGGTTCCAAGTCAGATGTGAAACGTTAAAATCTTCACTCTTCGTGCCATCAGGCAATATATGAGTATATCTAAGGGCAGAATTTGACTTCCATAGTTTTCCTTAATTTCATTATTGTAAAAACAATATTGCTTAAAAATTTAATTGCCATTTCCCAGGTAGATATATTTGTCACATCTGCAAACATGGCTTCTAAAACATTGATTTTTCTGGCCTCCTTATTTACCACAGACTATGTCCTCAGATCACTTTTCTCTCATTGCACAAGCTTCTGACTACATTATAAATATTCTCTGAGTTGTGAAACACTCTTTTTATGCACCTCTGTGCTTCTGCTTTTACACCACACCCCTCACCTCTAAAACTGATACTCATCCCATTAAATGAAGTAAGAGCAGTATCATGAACCAGGCAAGTAGCCTTTTCCTAAATGGTTTTTAATTTGTGGCTGCGGCTTGAAAGCGGTGTGGTGAAGACGAAAAAATCCTAACTAACCAAAACAAAATTCTCAGTGAAAAAGCATAGTAACAACTTATATATAAAAAAAACCCCAAAAGCTGTTAATCTAATAGCATCTTTGAAAAGCCTTTTGATCCTCCACAAATTTTAGAAACTGATTCCTGTTTTTCCAAATTTTTCAACCAGATATCATCTGATGGGAAGATTTTTAGATATTTGAATGTTACCTATAAATTCAACTAAATCAGAACCAAAAGTTTCAACAATCACAATGATTAGATTTGATTAGGGTATCAGGTATTTAGGTTAACTTTATCTTATGGTACCAAATTAGGCAAACAGTTTCGTTATATGTTATGTGTCCCAAACAATTCTTGATGATCCTGGCAGGCATGTGTAATTAAAACCAAAACTTAGTATCTGTAGCCCTTCCCTGTTGTCTCCTCCATCCAAATATCTGCAGGTCCCAAGCCTGCAAACACGTACTTGTTTGAGGAGCCCTGCTGGCTTAGACTACTCACAAAATTAGACTTATACATACAGAAGTGTTTATAGTCTCAGACCTGAACCCTCAAGCTTGCAAAAGAGACTAACCTAAATAGTGACTGCTCAAAACAGGAAAACTTCAGTATAGAGTATTTAGTTCTTTGAAAAATAAATGTAAAGTTACAGAGGGGAGACTCTCATTTGAAAGATAAGATTTTTCTAAGGAAAATATTAGTAATATATGTAGAAATAGAGGATTAGAATCATATAGAAATGAAAACCTTCTTCATACACTGTCCAGAAAGTAACAGCAAGTAAAATATCAAATAAAAAGCAATGACTGGGATGGTCAATCATAATTTACAAGTAAATAAATTGTTAATCAGTAGTTTAAATGGAGGGGGAAAAAAAATCCAGGCTTTGTTCTCAACAGCTAAATGTTTTTATATTTTTAATTCCAAAATTACAAGAAAAATATGACTGTTACTGTGGAGTAAATACAAAAAGAGGATTAACATTTATTTTTAATATTCATATTTACTTAATAACATGTATAACAGATGATTAAGTGATAAAATGGCAGAATGCTGCTCTGACAATTTTTTTAATGATCCAAGCATGTTTAATATTTAACTTCCACTATTACCTCAATGGAATTATTTTTTCTTCCTATTTTGGGTTACATTCATATAAAAAAAGTCATCCTAAATGTCCTTTGTTAGTTGTAAATGTACAGAAGACTTTTGTTTGCATATGACTGAGCCAAAACATGCTTTCTTTATGTATCTGAATTGTCCATATAAGGCCATATAATGGGCTAGGTCCTGCTTACATATAATAGGACTAGATTCATGGGACAGAGCAATATGGATTTGCCTATTATCTAAACATGCAAATAATTTTTATTTTATTAGTTATAGCACTCATTATGCACTTTACATATCAATAACCCCCTGACCAACTGTAGCAAGAACGACAGAGTAAAGGTTTATTTTTTCATTTGTTCTCAGCTTCATTATAAATTTGGATTTTTCTTTTTTTCCAAAGGATGCAAAAGAATAATACTCATGGATGCAAGGGAATCATACTCATGGCTAATTTTTAATGCAAGTTTCTGCTCTAGCCACTCAGATAAATACTTCCATTTACTGGAAACAAGACTCTGGTAAATAATGTACAGAAAGTGAGTTACATTTGGCCTTGACACACATGAGCTTGGAAACTGTATCATGTCTAACAGACACACTAATCTTCCTCACCCCCCTCCACCCTCAAAGCATTCTCTTAGTTCTGTGCTAGACCCGTGAATAAGCATAGACAAAGTAAAACTTCCAGTAGGTCTTACTTCTACTAGGCAAATGTGCTTCTTTATACTTAAGAACGTCTTCTAGGTCTCCATTACATCACTACCTAACTTTATAATAAATAAAACAAAGCTATTACAAATATTCCTTCAAATAAGAAGTCAACCCTGCATTCGTCGTGCATTCAGAACTTCTAATTTCAAAAAGACCCCCCCAAGTACTCTTGGTATCTTTTTGATGTTTTTCTTTTTTGCAGTCAGTTTGCTTCCTTTTTGCTCCTCCTCACTAGACAGATTAGCTCCATCCTTGACACAGCAGGCATTGAGGCAGGCTGATGGCTCAGCTGACCAGTATCGGCCACCACAGCTCCAGAGGACTTCACACATGTTACACACCTGCCTCTTTACAATACTAAAATCCACCCAAGTTAGAAACTATTTGGGACAAAAGACCAGGCCCAAATATTTTATTTTATCATTTTTATTTTGTCCCAGATTTTCTAACAGTCTGAGCTAGAGTTGCAGCAGGGCAGTGGGTAGACCGGCGACGTACGATCTGGTGCCATGGCCGCAGGTCGCCTCAGCAGGATGGTGTGTGTCCCCTCTCCTGCCCACTCACCCTGCCTGACACCCTCCCACAGCCTTATGTGCCTGTTGGACTAAGGGAATGGGGCACTTGACTGCACAGATGCCTGGATACAAAATGGTCACGTTTCATTGTGCTCTATTAGCACAGTTTGCACCTTTCAGATCCACCCTTAGATCCAAGATCTACTCACTCCACTGAATTTCTGTTATTCAAATTCTGTACTGTTCCAGGCTGCTAGAAATGACAGAGAGCAAGTTGACTTGTTTCCTTCTTGACACCTTTTCCAGGAATTCGATTATATCTAACTGTGGTTACCTTTCAGATACCTGAAAGCAGTATCTCATTTATTCTTAAAGCTGATACAGAAATAAATGCTGTACAGTTTGGGGACTGTCCATAAGGTTAAAAAACAATGGCCTAAAATTTCAGACTTGCTTGTCTGAGGTTAGCCTCCTAAACTAGGCAGCAGGAAAGGCAAGCCAAAAAATAAAAACATTTTAAATTAAGGAACAACTATTTAATATAATGTCTATGATGCGTACAGATACTAAAGCCCACCTATGAAAGCAACCACTATTTTTAGTTCTGTAATTAATCAAGTGGACTTTGTTAGGAAAATTTGGATAATAAAGTAAGCAGGTATTGGTCTATATTTTCTTTACCACTATTGAGTGGGGAAAAAAAAATCTCTCCTGATGTGTTAGACACTTCAGATACATGTTCATAACTTCTCAGTCCTTGTGCTAGAGATGTTACAGTCTGTTTCCAAATAAAAATCGTGACACGAAGTGATCAACAAAATAGTTTTGACCTTCAAGAACAAATTAAAATGGAAAAAAAACCCAGCAAAAATTACTCTGCTGGTTTTCCCATTGAAAGCTAGATGTTGGCTATTCTCTTAGATATAAAAAAAAATAAATACTTGTGCATAAAGAGGAGACCACTGTTACACAACTCTTCTCATGTACTACCTCACAGATATGTGTTTACCTAATGCATACACAAAGCCACAGCAAAACTACACAACACGTATGGCTTTTTATGGACAGATAGATGAATAAAATTTGCATGAGTACACGTGCTACACACACACACAGAGAAATCATGACAGTTGTTACCCTCAAATAAACAAGGATACTGGATGGACCGATACAATTTCTATTAAATGAAAAAATAGCCCTTAATTTCAGTGGGATTTTGACTGGATTTGAATCAGATTTGGTTAAACTATGTAAGGACTAGGTATGTACCTTACAGACAGGAATGTTCAAACACATTTTCAAAGCAACTAGTTGTGAAATCCTCCTGCAGCATAACTGTTTCACTACATAGAACTATACTGCAGTTTCATGAACACCTTAAAATTCTATGATTCTAGCCAAATACCTTAAAAACAAATGAACTGAGGACAGATTAATTTGATTCTATTTATTATTTTCAGTTACTATACTTTTCCTGTATTTTTAATGCACATATGCCTGCATATATGCATGTATATCCAGTCCCCCACATATAGAGTTCTACTATACTAGTTTAAATTTATACAAGAAATTCCTTTAACAGGAATGAATCAAGAGACTGATTTAGTTTAATAGGAGTGAAAAGCAATGACCATTATTTAATTGGGACAGTGTTAGCTAAAATTTCACATCTGGAGGAGGGGAAGTAAAGGGTGATCTGCTTAAGTGAGCTCTGCAGTTACATGAGTGTTAGACGATGGGGGGGGGGGGAGCGGACAGATTGTGGTCTTTTATACATCAGCACACCAAATTAATCCAAAAATAAAAAATAATGATGAAATGCAATGTTACTTTATGCAGAACATTTTCTGCCATTTCAACCTCATCAGGTTTTTCTGATTTTTTTTTCTAAGATTGCTTTTCTTGCGTGTAATACCTGCTTAAAGTTGAGCAGCAAGTAAAATACCTAAATTGTGAGTTTCTACTGTATATAAATATGTATCAACTGAACAAAATAAGGAGAGGAATATGTCTCAAAAGAAGAGGTCAAGTAGCTACATAATAAGAAATTATCACTTTTGAACCAGTACTTTTTGTATACCAGTCTAAAGGAGTTTTACTAATGGCTTCACTGTGGGAGCAGAACTAACTCCATAATCTCATGAACCATATGGGAAAGCAAATGAAAGTCTTATGAAAAAGATAGAGTCTAGCAGGTTACATGGGTTTCAGCACTCATGTTAATTTGGGAATCTTTGTACTTTTGGCATGACAGTACTTGGTCATATTTTGTTTACTTAGTGCTAAACTGCAGGATCTCCATTCTTAGTTTAGCAGCTGCATTATACATATATTTTTAAAACCCATTACATTGAGAAAGGCCTAGTTTGACTATGAATAATCAGAAAAGGAAACAAGCAAGCAGGGTAACAAACAAGGTAGTAATGGTTAGTGTGATACAAGTTTGGATGGTCTCTGTTCAGTTGCCAAGCAATAATTGTTAAGTGTTAAAAAAAAAATCAAAATAATTAAAAAAACCCCCCAACGACAAAATACCCCTTGTGTCATATTTTGACAACCTGAGCAGAAAGGACTCAGAAAACCAAATATTTCTCTCAGGCTTTGGATAGTCCCTCTGCACTGGAGTAAACATGGGATGGGGCAGTGAATTAATAAAGCCAGAATATTTATTGCTAATAGGTTTACTAAGCATGTGAACAGATAGCCAGTCACACAGTGCCAAAACTACATCCCACAGAAACTCTTCAAACTAACAAAAAATAGAAATTTACAGAAACCAGGATTGTTCAGGAAGGGATGTAGGGTCTTTATGCCACTTCTGTGACTGGACAATCAGAAGTAAAGCAAAATTCAGCAAGAGCTTGATTCTTAACACAAACAAGATATCTTTACCCACTGTGAAAAAGAAGGGAAAAAATATAAGATGCAGTAGTGCAAGACAAAAGGCCTTTCCCTGCAAGCATCTGTGTCTCTTTGCAGCATTTACTGCTGTGAGGAGCCCTATTGTGGTTAGGCTAAGTCCTGTTAGAAGACTGCTTGGAAGAGGAAAGCCCTTGCTGGATCCAGATGTAGTTACTTTTCTCAGGAAATAGCTGCTGGGTTTGCAAGCAACATACAAAGCTTTGTATTGCAACAGACTGCTGGTGAATACAAAGAGCCATAAAATATTTGCTTGACCAAATAGTTAAAATTGGGGTTAAAAAACCCTGAGGAAGTTGCAGAAATGCAGGCAATCGCTGGTCAGTAAACATTATTTTTTAAATAGTCCTCAACTCCATAAACTGTGATATAATAAAAAAGTCTGCCCTGTACTTCAGCTTAATTAATATTGAATAGGCCTTTTAAAAAGTTAGTAAATATTTATGAAATGAACTATAATTTTCTTAGTGTACATTAAAACCTGTGAATCAGTAAACAATTTTTAATTTTTTGCCAAATTTATACATAGCAAGAAAATAATCAAATTTTACCTTTATTATTTCTACTATGGATTTGCATGCACACATATTTGTGGATATGTCTACATGTGCACATATACATCTGTCCTTGCACAATAAAATAATCTGTGTGCATGCACATACAAAGACTTGCATATTCACAAATACTGGGTAAGAAAAATTAAAGAAGAAGTAAAAAATTCACCTTGTATAATTGTTATAACAAGTTAAACCTATTGTGTAAATTTAAAATGTTTATGTAAAAAATGTCATGGTTTCTGATATTAATTTTATTTTAAAGAGTAAAACCAGAAAGCGCTTGGAAAAACTATAAAAAAACCAAACAAGGATCAATCCTGATTTCCCTTTTTATAGGCTCTTTACTGTTGCATTTCATTCAGTTTGGCCAGTAAAAAAAAAGAAACGAGCCTAAAAGATCAATTGTTTATCTCCCTGTCCTAGCCATATTACCTCTTTGCTGTTGTGTGCTAAAACAAATCAGTTCATTTGGTTTTTTGACATTAACTATAAAGTGGTTTAGTTTAATTTAAAAACAAGATAGCTGGGGGGTTTTTTTCCTGTTCCTTTCAACAACATATTTTGAAAAATTTTTTTTTTAAAGAAAAACGTAAGACTTTGAGAAGTCTGCCATAGGTCCTTCAAGATGATTTTGAGCGTCACACTTCAACATAACGTCCCTTATACTGCAAGCCTGATGAGCAGAGCTCCCAAAGGTTTCAGCTTAGTGACTTGGCACCCTGTTCTTTTATGTCACACCACACACAAGTACCTCAAACTCTTAATAAAGCCTCAAGATGAAGGTATGGGTGGCCTGCCAGCATATGGACTTGAGCAGTTCAGTGTACACATCAGTATTGTAATATTGGGTTTTTTTTCTTGGTCCTGTTTTCCTTCATTTGGTTCAGTTAGGTTGGCCTTTTGCTACAACTGCATGATAAAAATGCATGCATGTGAACATACACAAACATACAACTACTTACAAAACTCTCTATAAAATTCTGTAATGCATGTCAATAAATCCTATTTTTGTGTATAGATTCATCCTTCCCACCCTTGCTTACCTCAACTTGTCATAAAGCAGGGAGCACATGCTCCCCTCTATGCCGTGTAACTTCCATCAT
Source organism: Lepidothrix coronata (assembly GCF_001604755.1). Lineage (NCBI taxonomy): Eukaryota > Metazoa > Chordata > Aves > Passeriformes > Pipridae > Lepidothrix > Lepidothrix coronata. Next base: position 6,046,761 of record NW_016690181.1, read on the forward strand.
CATTTGCAACTTATTGAAGATGGTTAATCAGTTTATAATGTAGCCAAACTGCCTGCAAAGTCCTTGTCAGTCCCGTGCAACAGGCACAGCAGCACACAGCATGCTAATTTACCTAAGAAGCAATTAAGGAGAAGAATCCTAACACCAAACTCAACAGCTGAGGGGAAGATTTCTCTCATTTACATTGACAGGCCCTGATATCTGCTCATTCTGCTCTATGATGAACTTTGTGATCATCCAAGTGCCAAAAGGCAGTGGCCAACCCAGCTAGTGATCACGTCTGCTGAGCTGGCTGCTCAGACCCAGGCTCACCCTCTGCCTTCTGCCCTGCCTCCTAGTTTTCACCTCCTGTGTTCATCAGAAGCATTCATCTTCTGTGCACTGTAGGAAACAAGGTGGGAGGAGCAGTGTAGTAGGAGAATCAGCTGAGGGCCCTTTCTAGGGTCAGGTGCCCATGGAGGTGGGTGAAAATCTGGGAAACAGAATGAAGGAAAAAAGAGAGACAGTGTGCATGTGCCTGAGCCAGGACAAAGTAGAAGCAGGAGCAATGAAATAGAAATACAGGGAAACAAGAAAATTTAAAAAAAAAATAAAAAAGGGAGAGGGGGGATTTAAAGAGGAGAAATAGGAACTGTCTTGCCACATTCTCATCATCTGCAGCATTTAGTCATTTCTCTACCTGTGCCATATCATACTTCCCCAGCAGACGCTCCCATGAGGGTAAGGAGAGTGACTGAGAAGCATTGCTTTGATGAGGGCAAGTCTGGGAACCAGCAGTGGACTGAAGTTTTTTAAAAGCCTACATCTCACTCTGCTAATTTTTTTCTCTTTTTTGGCTTCTTAAATCCCGATTTGGAAGGAAAAGAGAGTTACCAAATGTATTGCTGAAAAATGACACCCCACAAAGCCATATCATCTTTCCCCCTACTTTAGGATGTCCCTCTCTTTCTACCTCCTTGAGAAGAAATCCATTTTCTTTTCCAACTAGGAATTGTGCCTGGTCTTACGACTGGGACACAGGGGCTGGAGATTCTCTGAGGAGCAAGACGCCACAGGAGCAGATCTATGGCAAAGGCTGAGAACTGTGCCCAAGCAGGGAACACTTTGCTGCACCATCCCTGCCCTGGAGATGGACCAACAAAGAGCAAATTAGCAATCAGTATACATTTGCATCAAAACTGGCAAACATATCGTCAGAGCCAGGAACTTCTGGTATGCCAGGAACAGGTATGTCAGGATTTTTCATATTCTCTTAACAGACAAATAGCTCTTCTCTTAAATCACTGGCCATTTCTAATGCAACAAAATAGACCATAGGAACACATGCTGAAAATAACTAAATATAATAAATAACTAAAAAATAACTAAAATATAACAACATTGTTAAGGATATTTAGAAAAGGAACCAAAAAGTGACAGAGATCTGGCATGAGCTTGCCACCAAGGACAAGGGCAGCTACACCAGATATGCAGAATTTTAGCGAATCACTCAGCCAGTCTTTCCAGACAAAAAAAAAAGCAAGGGAATTGAGACGTTTCTGTGTTGGCTTTTGTGTCTTTCTTTGGGTGTTTGCAGCTCACGGTATTTATGTTAAATTAATACTGCTGACTATGTATTCTGTACATTGAGGTTAAATAACTGATAGCGTCATAGCTGCTGGCCACTTCTCTACTGCCCCTCTCCTAGTTAACTGGTCTTTTTTGTCCTTACTTCTCTCCCAGGAAATGCTGACATTTTTCTAGAGTGGACACTATGTGCCATTCACTCAGCTCAAGATTAAACACCCTCTCTTCTAGGCCACTTTCTCCTTTCCCTCCTTCTGCTTGTAGTGAGGGTGGACACCAACATGGGCACTGACTTACATCTGTACAGCTGGGACTGTGATGCAACAAGCTGAACAACAGCACGTTTTCCCAGTGCTTGTCCCGATTCCTCTGTTGGAAACAAATCTTATTTGCTTCAGTAAAGCTATAAACTCAAGGGTGGGGTGGGCCTTGATTTGGCAATGCTTTCTGCCTCCCACACCTCTCTGGTAGAAATGTTCACGTGAGGCCAGATAATTCAAAGAGGGAAAAAAAATGGAAGAATCACACCTTTAAAAAGAATGTAATTTCTCCATGGCAGTTTTTCACTGCTTTTCATTTTTTTCCTTCAACCAGGCATTTTGAGAATGGATCATTTAAAACAATTAAATTCTCAGAAGAAATTTATTTTACAATGCCCCTTTTCAGAGACGTTTGCACGCAAACTGAGAATTTTCAGGTTTCCCAGGCGGATGAACCTTGTCCAGGCAGAAGCCCATGATAGCTTATGTTATTCAGCATGGCATTATCCCATGCTGTTTACTTATAGCTTGCTGAAAATGAGGGACGATGGAACACGTTTTCCAGGGCACACCCTGACTTTATTCTTAGTAAATTCTATTCTCGGCCTAGAAAATCACAATTCTTTGAGCACTTTTTAAAATAATACCTGCTCATTTTCAGCTGTGGGGAGAAGGTGACAATAACCCCTTCAGTACCTCCATTGACAAGCAAAGGGGGCAACTTCAGAAGACAGCCTAACCACCACCTGGGAGACAGCTGCAGTGGTAGAGCATGAATTCCTCAAATTCAGAGAATGAGCTTTGGGGATGAGGGAATCCTCTAATAAAATAAACAGAAAATTAAATTCACCTCCCTTTTTCTCTCACATGTCTCCCATCTACGCCTGCCTGGGAGAGAACAACGTGGTGCCTAGACATTAGCACTATCAGCACAACTCATTGACGTTATACAAACACAGGGGTCACATTTCGCCTCTGGCTGGACTCAAGGGAATCCTCTCTTTCCTCCTGAGAAGGCTAATGCTGCATCCTGGTGATGAGCACAGGTACCATCAGTACTGGAATGCCAGTCCTTGTCACTACACTTGTAGCTCAGCCTGAGACTACCTGTATATAGACGGGAGTGCATGTCACAGGAAGCACCTGAGCGGTGCTGGAGGCCATACTGTGGCCATGGGGAGCGGACGGTGTCTACCAACCCCACAGAGGTTCTACAGAGACTAAAGCTGTATTAGAAATGAGACTCGTGTCATGCTGCTACTATTTCTATGCATTTCTCCATGTGCAAATAGTAAAATTAATAAAGCATCTTCTATCACCCGTCCAAACTCATCTGAACAACAGCATCGAATATGTTACAAAACACAGATGTCACTTCTTTTTAAGTGGAAGCTTTGAGTTTCACAGGGACAAGTTCCGCAACTCTCTTCTACAAATTAGGAAGCTTGACTATCCAGAATTAAAACAAAATTCTAGAAAAAATTCCATTTTGTATTGACATACATATGTATTACATGTGTGTGCATGCAGTCAACCCTGTGCCTCTGTGTATTGTTCTGAACAGCACTAGGTCACACAGAAAATTGAATGTATTTAAATAAGGTGTAACAACTTCTCCCTGCTCCAAACAAGGTCCATGGACAGTGATGCTCTTTCCTGGTTATATTTACATAAGAAAATGGATTATATTTACAAACAGAAATAAAGTTAAACAGCATAGCTTCATTTCAGACTAAGTTTGGCTGTTCTATTGCTCCTCTCTGAAGTTTGGTGAGTCTACACCCTATATTTTCCCCCAGACTACTTATCACGTCTGCAGTACCATAAATCTGCCAACTTTTCCTGTCATGTCTACTGCTAATTAGGCTTCGTTGGGGTTTTCACTCTCACACTCTCACATTAGATAAATGCAGCGGCTATAAGCACTGCTAACTGCATTACTGGTTATTGAGGTACTTTCGGTGGTCATGCTAAACCAGTGATAATAAAACAGACTTGTGTGGACGCTGCCAGAGAGTCAACAAACCCTATTTAGTGCTCCCTAAGTACTGCCCATAAAATATTTAGAAAAGGAAAGAGAAATAATAACTTTCTGTGGTTTGGTTTTTTTTTGGGGGGGGGGCACAACATGACACCAATCAAATTAACCTGCCCCTGCTGAACCTGGGGTATAACTAATCATATGAAAGCCAAAAGGTATTTATTTTAATTTTTAGAAAAAGCTCCTTTAGAAGTATATTTAAAAGCATCTAGCATTTCAACAAGAGTTGATAGTTAGTGAAAGTTACACAAAAAATAACCACTACAAAACTTGTCTGAGAATATAATAACAAAAATAAAAGTAATTCACATGAGTCCTTTATAAGAGTGATCTCTATAGCCAGAAAAGAGATGGCAGTATACTACAGCTAATGCAGATATTATAGCCAAATATATTTGTGGTAACACATCTAAAAGAGAAAGAATGAAAACTGATGTGCAGATACTCTGCAAAAGATTCAAATACTACTAAAAATTGGGGGAGAGGGAGGGTAGAGGGAGGGGAGGGTACAAGTCTTAATCATTATTTCATGAGGCCCATATTCACAAAGCAATTTTTTACAGATGGTTGGAGGTATTTCTCAGCCTTTAACTGACAGGAATACAGGAGCCTCACAGGCCTTAAGTAGCAATTCTATTCATAGGCTCTTAGCCTTTATATAATTGTATCAAGTACAGTAACAGACGTAAATTAACATGCGCTCACCTCCTGCTCCTATCAGTGTATGCCTTGACCTTTTAAGAAACCTCAAGAGTAGAACTAGTTTAGTATTTGATACATTCTCTTTTGGGGGAGATTAAATGCTGGTCTAGGAGGTGCATGTACTCAAGGCTCTAGCAGGCCTTACCCACCTTTAGCTGTAAGAATATGCTTTTCTTCAATACCTATAAATAAGCAAAGTTTGTCTACTTTGGTGGTAAATGAGCTGATACCAGTAAAGCACTGCTAAGCTTTATGGGTCCTAATGAAGTGTTTAACCTGAGTCAGGTGGTAGCAGAGCCCCCAACTTCTGAAGACATCTGCCCGTAATGACAGCTTTCTGAAGAAAGATATTTTTGTGGTTTTACAGCAAATCATCCATCGCAACTTGTGGGCAGATAACGGCCATCAAGAAATTAGATGCCAAAATGAAAAGACAAAAATGGACTTCTTGCAAAAATCCTTCCTATGAATTTCATTTACTCATAAATTGAATTTAAAATCCAAAAGGAAAAAAAATGAATATAAAATTAAAAATGTAAAAACACTTTGCTGTAGTTACTTGTCTATAAGCTTTTAATTTTGTAACTGGAATGTATTTCGTCTTTCTCCAAAGTTGCCACGTCTGGAAACAGAGCAGGGTACAATGGCTAAAAATGAGTCAAACAAGGATATTTTTGGTTGTTTTAATGGGGCGGGGTCCTTTTGCTTTTAAAATATGTGCTATAAATTAATTTGCCTCTTGATTTTTCTACCTCATGACTATAGTAGTAGGCAGAAAATTGTACTAGCTGTCTCAAGGATTGTGCATTTAAAAAAAAGAAGAAGAAAAAAAAACCCCTACGAGAAAAAACTACGAGAACTGCAAATGTCGGACAATGCATTTAACTATGAAGTGGAAGAGTGTTAACTAGCAAATGAAGAAAGAAAGATGAGGTAAGTAAATATATTCTAGGCAATGCTCATTAACTTTTTTTCTTCCCCACCTTCTTACGACGACAGGTTTCACTTGAAATCACTTTGACGGTCTGTTTATATAAAATTTATATCAACTTTACTTGGATTTCCCCCCCTCTTTCAATGACCTGACCTCCCTTCCACCAGCATGGGCTTTCTCCCGTGTGGATGAGAGGTGTTAGCCTGTACACAGGGGCTGCAGGTGCTGCCTTGAGCCCTATCAGTGCTGGAGGTCCCCGAGGAGCTGCGGCCTAAGGCTGTATTAGGCCAAGCCTGGCTGTAACTAGCACCGGGGTCTAAGGAAACATCAGTAGTTGGGAACCCAGACGGCTCCCTGGCTTTCGGGAGGGCCCCGTGTGAGTAACCCCGGGGGTGTGGGGGGAAACCCGTCGTGCCGCTGCTCTCACCTGCCTGCGGCCCTCGCTGCTCCCACGGCGCCTCCGGCCTCGACGGCGCGTCCGCACCTGTGGGGAAAGGCAGAGGGAAAAGGAGGGTTATTCGGGTCGGGGGTGGCTCCCGCCGGGGTCTCCGCTCCTCCCCGACTCACCTGGCTGCGGATTGCCCTGAAGCCTCGAGGGGAGCGGAGACTGGCTCACGGCCCCACCTGGGCGTCCGTGTCACTCGAGAGGACACACACACACACAGACACACACACACAGAGCACCAAGTGGAGCCCCGGCAGCTGCCCCAGGCCCAGCCCCAGCACAGCACGTCGGGGGAGGCGAGTCCAGCCCGGGACGCGTCTTGGCAGGGCCAGGAGAGGGCCCGACGGGAGAAGGAAAGGGCCGGGGCTTCCCCGGGACGGCTCGGAGGGGCTGCCGGGGGGTGGGGGCTTGGTCGGCCGGGGCAGGGGCGGCAGCGGCCCGGACCGCCCGACGTGTGTGAGTGTCCCGCAGCAGAGAGGGACCTGCGAGGAGCGAGGACAGGGAGAGGGGCAGGGCAGGGAGCGGAGCGGGGCAGGGCGGCTGGGGGCAGGCGCCCTGTGGAGCTGCGGCGGGCGCGGAGCCCGGCCAGGGGTAGCCCCCGAGCAGAAGGGAGCGGCTCCCGCTCCGCCCGCAGCAGCCGCAGCCCTGAGCATGGCAGCAACAGTTGGCTGGCAAGGTAAAGAGACGTGGAGCTGCACCACCGTGGCTCGGATTTCCACTCGCGCCTGAGCTGCCCCCCCAAATCACTGCTGGTTTCCATCCTCCTGAGGGACGACTGTAGGCAGGGAACATACAGGATGCTTTTTTAGCCTTAGCTTGGCTGATCCCTCTTATCACTTCCCTCTTCTTTTTTTCCAAGTTTCCTCTACTACCTTGTCTCTCCCTTTAGATTATGCTCACATGAATAAAAACCCCGTAAAGACGTTTGCTGGCGACCAGAAAGTACAAATGTCTTTTTTTTCTCTAAATAGAAGAGGATAAATTATTATGAAAATGCGAGTCTACTTGGAAGATATTGTGACCCTTCCACCTTTGTTTTCATCAAGCCAGCTAGTGCTCAAGCTACGTGTCCTGAGCAAGAAGGAAAGGAGGGAGGGGAGCAATGAGGTGCTTTTTCTTTGCCTTCTTTCCTCACTTATCCCTTAGCTGGCCTTTTACTCTTTTCTAAAGTGCAAGCAGGTCTCCAAAATCTCCTTTATCTCTCGAGAAATATTAACTCTTAACCTCGACTGTGGTCCTCGTCCGATCTCTCCTATGCAGGCTTCCCTGAAATGCAAAGATCAGCCCTTTCTCAGACGAATCTCCCTCCGTGCTGCTGTCCGGGGGGGGGAGCAGAGGGGACATCCCTTATAGTTTCTAACAGCTGAGACATTAGATCGCCCCCCCCTCATTTTTATTTTACAGCCGGGCGAACCATAGGCCCCTGTGTTGCGTCAAGCGGCCACTCTGCTACCAACTTGCTGCTCAGATTTTGTCTCTTTCACGAAGCTGATCTGCACGGACAGATCTGCTCTTAATCACTCCTTCTTTTGGGGGGCGGCAGGCAGGGAGGATTTCTCTTTGCTATTTATTTCTTGCCCACGGAATCCAGGCTAGTAATTACTGCAAAGAGAGGGAAAATGCAGCTTCCCCAACTCCTGCCTGAGATGCTCTCAGTGCTGTGTGCATGCACAAGGCAGTTTCAGAACCACAGAGCTGGTGCTGATGCTGCTTTGCTCGCTTGCAATCACCTCGTCCAAAAGCATTGCCTCGGCTGGGTTTTCCCTCGGATTCTGCCTTTTTTACCCTTTTCGGGGGCACTAGTTTTTGGAGAAAGAGTGATCGGAGAGATCACCGGACTGCAAGTTGCTTAAAATCAGGTTGGAAGTGGGCAGGGGGGAGGGAGGCGCCTTTGGCAAGCGCTTCCATGGTGCATCTCCTGCTAACTGGGGTCTCCCCCAAACCGCGGCGGATCCGTGCACCTCCCCCTCCTCCTCCCTCCCTATTATTTATGGGGTGATCCCAGTAAATCCCACCCTCCCCACCTCGAAATAAGCCGAGGCTCACGATTACAGAGCATTTAATGAATCGCTCCGAAGAATTTTTTTTATGAATTAATCTCGATCAACTAGGACAACCATATTTTTCAAACACGGCTATGTCCTGAAAGGAGGGGAGGGGGGGGGAAGGTTAGGGTAGGAGAACTTTTAAGAAGTTTTATTCTATTTTTATTTTTCCATAAATGAAATAAAAACTACCATACAGTTATCCGAATAAACGTGTGATTTGCTCCTTTAGGCAAAAGTCGATTAAAAAGTTAGGCTACTAGGCGACGGGGAATATTTGGACGTTTGGGGGACCAAGAGGAGTAGGAAAGGGGGGAAAGGGTGTTTATTTCTCTCACTACATATATATCTAGAGAGACACATATATACACTCACAACGGGAGGGGGGCGGGGGGGGATGGACAGGGGAAAAGGAAAGGTGCCAGGAATTAATAATAGAAGCCCACAGAGTCTAGATAAGTCCAAGGCTCGGCGATCGCAGCTGCTGCTCCTTCGGCGAATGCGCCCTCCGCGAATGCTTTTTGGGGTAAGGGCTTCCTGGCTGGGGGAGGGACAGCAAGCCCAGACCGCAAAAAGATTCGCGAAGGACAAAGTCTCCCGCAGCTTCCTACATCCATCCATCCGGCTGCCACCACAACATCCACAGGACCCACGGGCGATCGGCTCCGCCATCCCCCGCCACGCCGGGTCCCCACCCCCATCCCCGCCAAGTCCCGTTCCGAAACCCAGGACCCCGCCGGGAGAGGCGGTGGCGGGGGGGAAGAGGGGTGTCCCATCACCCCGCACCCCCCCGCGGCGGGGCCGGGGCCGGCGGTGGGGCCGCGGGAGCGTGGGGAGCGCGGCGTGTCCGCGGCCCCGCTCCGCGCGGAGGCTCCGGCGCTGGGCACGGGCGCTGCGTAAAGAGAAAACTCTCCCCCCTGAGCGCTAAATAAATAGAGAGCAGGAGGGCCGCTCATTGGTGCGGGCTAAAATCGTCACCCACCAATCAGCGGGCGCCTCACACTGCCTCGCTCGGCTTTTTTTTTTTTTTTTTTTTTTTTTTTTTTTTTTTTTTTTCCTCCCGAAAGGGGGAGAGGAGAGGAGAGCGGGAGGGAAGGATGGATGGATGGATGGATGGAAGGAGGAAGGGAAAAAAAGAAAAAAGAGGGGAAAAAAGCCCTCTCTATGTTCAATTAGTCACCAAATCCACGACAAGATCACGTCCGACAGCGCGACCGGGCCAGCCCAGACCCCTTCTCGCCTCTGCCGCTCCCCAAGCCCCTCTCCGGGAATCCTCTGCCAAAGGGGCGCCGTTAAGCTAAGGATCAGCCCCGCCGCGGGGGGCCCCGGGCGCAGAGCCGCTGCTCCCCTCGGCGGGGGCGCCCCGGGCCGCCCGCCACCTCGCGGCGGGCAGCTGGGGACACGGGGGACCTGCCGCTGCCTTCTTCCCTATCTCCCCCGCCTCAGCGCGGGGAGCCAGTCAGACCCGAGGGGCGACCCTGTCGTGGACGGCGGGGGACGCGGGACGTCCCCTCCCCTCCGCTCCTTAGTTCCGTCCTGGGCGCTGAGCCACCCATCACCGCCCCCGGCGAGGACACCCGCTTGCTAAAAGTTTCCAGGACATGTCAGTGAACTCCAGAGGTCTTCTCCTGAAAGCCCGCGGGGAACCAGAGGCCCCGCCAGTGCCCGGCGGCAACGGGAGGAAGGCAAACACACGTCCGCGTCGAGGCCCGCCCGCCCGCCGGGATCCCGTACGAGTTGGGGCAGATACTCGCGTGGGACCGAGAGGACTCGCGTCCCGGCCCAAACTCCAGAACTTGCAGGTCCACCACTGCCCCGCGGCGGCAAAGGGTCCCGCGCGAGCGGCGCGGGAAAGCCACGCGTGACGCCCCCGCGCGCGTCCCATCCCGCACGGCAGCGGCTCCTTCCCGACGCTCCCGCCCGCCGGGTGGAACGACGCCCCGAGCCCCCGGCGAGCCCAGCGGCAGCGGCGCGGCCGAGAGGAGCGGAGGGCGGCAGGACGGACAGTGCAGCCGGGGCAGCGCAGGCAGAAGTTTGAAAACCCCCAGCACTTACCTGGCGGGGCGCGTCCCTGGCCGCTCCGGGGAGTCCCGCGCAGGGTGCAACCATCGCCAACAGTGTTTTGGTGTTTTTTGGTGGTTTTTTTTTTTTTTTTTGGAAAGCCCAAAAGCATAGCGTCCCTTCC
>NW_016690181.1:6060465-6093511 GCF_001604755.1 Lepidothrix coronata
CCCTCGCCCCCCATCTCCCTTCTCGTGGTTACCAATTTTAACAAAAAGCAATTTGGAAACATAAGTCTGTTTTCTGAATATTTGTAAGGCAAACAGCACGGGGGGAGTTGAATATATTTTAGCATCCTTACCTCCTCTTTTCCCCTGTCACCCCCCCCGCACTCCCCCTCCCCACAAGAGACCAACAACAGCAGCAGCAAGTCCCCCTACCACCTTACACTTGTATTTGGCTACTGTAGCAAAAGACAGATATTGATAAAACCAGGATTAATTCTGTATATTTGTCAGGCAAACAGCCCCGTCTCCTAGAATGACGCAAATAACAGATTCTATGGCTCTGGCTTTCTATATTCTGCACCCACGCACTCTGCTTGGTCTCCCACGGAATCAGCTACAGAGAGCAATGATCCAGATTATACAGAGAGAGGGAAAAGGGTGGGGGAAAGGGAGAGAATATCAAATGAAATTGCAATTAAAAATTATAATGCTGCTATAGTCTGTACGCAGATGGCTAAACCTGAGCTTGCAGTGTGGCACACACAGACACACACTCGCACCCCCTGAGCCCCCTGCCCCAAACCCAGGCATCAATAGCAGCCACACAAAAGAGAATTGTCTTGCTGACAATTGCGGGGTTTATCTGGCCAAGAGAGGTATTCCCTTTAGGCACCACACCTTTCCCTGCTCCCATTAAGTAAAACACATCTCTGAAACGACCTCTCTTGCCACCAAGTGTGCGAAGAGGGGTCAATTAACACATGCAGCCAGGAGAGGGGAGGGCACCAGGAGCCCTTCCACAGTCCCAGAGGAGCTAATGAGGACCTTGAAGATCAGGTCGTCTTCCTGTCTCCCAGCCAAAGGGATGCAGCTCTTTCTTAAAATGACTAAAAAAAGTCAAGCATAAAGGGCTGTTGCTATTTTTAAACACATCTCTCATTTGTTGGAAAATGGCACTAAAAGCATTAAACAACCTCCCTACCCCCGGGGACAGACTCAGACACACATGCCAGCACCCGAGGGAAAGCCCAGGCTTATGGGACTGTCTTCCCCAGGTAAGAATACCCTACCATGCTCTGCCCACCATCATCCCTTTTCACACCTTGCATGAAGAGAGAAGCAAAATTCTGGGGCAATCAAGAAGACAGTAAGTTATTTACTGTCTAATCTGTACACACACATTCCTTATTTATTAACTCACTTAATTATTACCAACTTCTTCTGCAGACAATGAATTTCCTAATGTCAATAAGCTGCAATCAATGAGGTAAGGCTGTCTCCTCCTCTGTCTCTTAGCCAGACAATGGTGTTGCCAACTACTGGTACTGATAGAACAGGACTCAGGGAGGGGGACATCACACACCTTTATGAGATCACATCATAAGCACTGTCAGGCTTGGGGAAATAGATTAGGCATTTTAAAAGGACTACACACACACTTTGGTAGAAGTGGGCAGATCCATTTTCATTCGCATATCTCTGGCACACCAACCACAAATCCATCTTCCCAGGACTGGGAAAGATGTTGTGCTTCAGACCTAGAATGAAAACCCAGCCTAAATAATTTTTTCACCACATACATCTGGAAAGCTGGCCTTCACAGCAGTAGCAGCCCAGACACTAGAAGGATGTGGAGAAATACCACAGTGGGGAAAGACCTCATACCAAGGACAGGTCAAAGCACCTAAAGACCCAGACGAAGAGCCAGTCACACAACATACCTTCTTTGAGGAACTGCAATGAAGCTCATCCTGTATTACTAAAATCATTAGGTGACACAGGAGTTTAAGGATGGAGGTGTGCACACCTAAACTATTTTCTGTCACTCAGACCTGAGAGCTTTCAGATAACCCACAGTCCACTGTGGAAGGAAGGGATGGTCATCTACTCTCTTCCCTCCCAGACATACAACAAATGCTTTGCATTTCTCTGTAGCTCTCCTCTGTGAATGTGAACAGAGGAAAGCTGTTTAGCTTCACTTTTTCTCTATTGCAAAGAAAAGGTATCAGCCTGGTTGTGCACAACGGATGATCTCTGTGACAGGTCAGGAGCAGGCATGCTGGCAAGCCTTGCAGCTCCTGGGCCTGAGACCCTCACCTGCCACAAAGACATCTGGAATTCTCTTCCTGCTTCCCATCCTGAGCAGCTCCTTGCAGTCACATGTGGGATTTTTTATTTTGTTTTGTGGTTTGTTTGGGGTTTTTTGTGTTGTGTGGTTTCTTTTCCCCTAAGACCTCTAAACTTAGCGAAAGAACTAGATCTTTCTACCAAAGGGTTTAACATGTTCTTCTGGAAGCTGTAGTACCATCTTTCAGCTTCAATTCCACAAAACCAGCCTGCCTTCCTCTTTGGTGTCCCCTGATTCTCAAGCCCAATACATCATCTCCACCTCAGCAGAACCACCTCCTATCTTGTCTGTCTGCTGGTAAAGGCTTGGTCAAAGTGAAGTCCAGTGCCCAGAGAATCTCTGGCTTAAAAAAAAAAAAAAGAAATGGAAACCATCCAAACTGAAAAGTATGTTTGGCAGTTGATCATGTACCAAACAGCAGTTTCCACTTCTCCTGATCATTAGAAGCACTAAAAAGAAAATTTATCTTCTACGTTGATATTTTAGTTATCAGCCATCTCCTTGTTTCCAAACAATTAAGCTTTCCTACCAATGAAGTCTTAATGAAAGCAACGGATCCTGTATTTTTTCCTCCACTGAAAAGTGATACCCAATACTGACTGAAGCAGTGGAGTCCCCGTCAGCATCACCTACAGCTACAGAAGACGCCAAAAGGGCTGCTGTAACATGTATGATCCATATCTGTGGAACTGTCCTCTCCCGTGGAAATTTCCCTTCCAGCAAGTTCAAGGCACCCTCTCTTTCTCATTTTGGGTCTGCTGTAGTTTGAGAGTTACCTCCTCAGAGCTTTGGAGTTCAGCTGACCTGTGAGCCATTCATTAATATAATTGCTATAAAATAGTCTCCTAACCCAGTCTTACTTCCACAAACAGTTTGAGTCTGTTCTTGGCCTCGTTCACTCAAGAAGCTGAATGACACTTGATATGTTCCAAACACAAGGAGAACAGAAGATAACCAGAAACAGAGTGAAGAGTCACCAAGATATACTAGGAACTCACAAAACCCCCTCATCTTTTTGAATAAAATTCACCTTGTATCAGGTCAATCAATAACTTATACCAGTTAATTCATGTTACAGGAAAATATAGAATCCAGAGGAAAGCACAGTCATATTGAAATGGAAATAAATTAAAGCAATATCTATTCAACAATCTGCTAGTTATTATAGGTGACAGAGTATAAGCTAGTGAAAGGATCTGAAGAAGAGTAATTGCTAGTTAAAGCTGAGGATTAGGATCTAGATATTTCCTTCTAATTACAAAATTGCTACAACAAGTGTTGATCTGAAATTTCTCATGGAAAGGCTTTTTTCTTGAAAAAAATTTTGAGGTTCTCCTCCGATTTCAGGTGAAGTGCCCATCGCTTTATACTTGGTATATCTACCCATAAAATGAAGATAAGACAATACCCACTTACCTAACCAGGATGTTCTTGAAGGTATCTATAGCACTGATAATGAATAAAAGTAATCAGTAAGAAGACTTTATAATATTGTTATATTATAAATAATCAGAGATCAGAGCATGCAAGGAAGTACAAAGAGGAAAAGAATGTTTTACTTCCAACATCAGAATGAGAAACTGCAGTACGTTAGTAAAGAAAATCTCACCTTTGTCAGAAGATCAAGGACTTATTAAGACTTCAATTTACGGAATTTTATGAGAACCTGGATGCATATACCAGGACACCAATAAAATAGACAACTCACGGTAGTATCATCACACACAAATTGCATTAATAAACACTTTGAACAGTTTTGGGTTGAAATGCCACTATACCTGGGTTGCTTTGTTTTCATTAGCTTTTCTGTTTACATTAGAGATATATATTGCTGCTATAACATGTAAAGGGATAGAAACTGGATTTTCCTCCAATGGCTGCAAAACCAGGCCCTAGAGACATACTTCTGTGTAACAGGGATGAAAAGAAGAGAAGCATTAGCATAATGAAGCTGGTGGAAAAGAATACTAAGGTCTCAATATTGAGGATGATATCAAAAGAAAATCATACCACTTCTTAATGAAAGTTGAACCTATGGAAGAAATACAGTGAATAGGCATCATACTTCAGATACAAGAAGCACAACCTTTGAGGAATCCTGCTATGAATTTGATGAGCCTTTACACTAAGATTTGATTTTCATTAGCCTTTAAAATGGAACTTTCAATGAATAAGACCCATGACCTTTAACATAACGTGCATACATATCTGGCAAATACCTTAAAGAAAGAGTTATAAACAAGAACAAAAGCATAAAAAAACACCTCAAGGTAAATTATACAGGAACTTGTACTCATAGAAAATAAGAGAAGGCAGTGATGAAGAGATGCTAAAAATCTGTGTCAGTCTTTACCTCAAGCTAGCCAGTATTATAGTCAGTGGGAGAGAATGGGATATGGAGTGGGGTGATTTTTAAGTAATTTAGGAAGAATTTATTTACTGAGATAAAACATGAAGCCAAAGGATATAATTAAAGAAAAAAATCAGATTCTCTCAGGGCAGAAGACAGTGGAGTGGGAAAAAGAAAATACATTCATTTAGCTACATTTCATAGATGGTGAGGTGGAAGACAAGGTGAGATGTCTAGGGTTATGAAGACATGGCCTTGTGAGCTCTTATCCTGGCCTCTGATGCTGCTGTAACACTGTCCTTTCCTAATTTGTTGCCTCTGATTTGTTCTTCCTTAGAATGTAGTTCAGTCTGGCTATCAAAAATTACAACATAGAAGTGTTACTCAGCTAGAAAATGTAATGCATATTCAAACAAGGACAGGATAGAGATTTCATCAGTCACTTCTCTACTTACCTTTTGAGGTCCAAATTCACACCATTCAGTAGTTCTGGAGTTCCTACTTAAAAGCCCAAATATCTCTTTTATCTAAAGTCTGAAGTTCCAGAAACCCATGTTCAGTAAAGCA
Source organism: Lepidothrix coronata (assembly GCF_001604755.1). NCBI lineage: Eukaryota > Metazoa > Chordata > Aves > Passeriformes > Pipridae > Lepidothrix > Lepidothrix coronata. The sequence continues at coordinate 6,065,508 of NW_016690181.1, forward strand.
GAAACGTGGCAGTTTCCAATAACGTGAAAGAAAATTAAAACATGAATGGATAAAAGATCTAGATCACATATGATTTTTTTGTCTAAACACCTATTTTTATCACCAGTTAACATTTATGCACTGTATGCTAATAGCAAGTTCAACCCTATAAACGGCACCAAGATCCAAGCTGTTTCTGCTTGGATCCAAGCTGTCTTTTCTACGCACAGTTTACAAAGTAAGCCACTGGTTTCCCTACTGTGACTGGCAAACCATCAGTGTGACAAAACTTGTGGAAGTCCAGGAGGACCAGCTGGGCAAGCACCAACAGCTTTTACTTTCCCAGATGCTGAATTGCAGAAACATGCGATACTTCATATTCTTTTACTTTGCCAAATAAATGACTATTGGTACATGATGTTATTTCGTCATGAATCGGGAGGAGGTAATTCATGTGACTGGGCATAGGAGTGGAAACATCTACAAATTTTTACTGTTAAGACATGCTTTGGTTCCCCTAGGGGAAACTGTGACAGCTACTGGACCAACAGCTGTCACTGAGAAGACAAGGCATGCCATGAAATTCACAGGAAGAAGGACACACTTCAATATTTGGAAGAGTATAGACTATTTAGAAAGTCCTCAGAAACACTGTTGCAGTGCATACATCTAATCACACCACTACCATCAGCCAATATATGGCGAAACGTGTACAGAGGAACCATAGTGGTTTTCTCCATTTTGTTCCCTCATCAGTGGGCCCTCCAAAGCAGAGGATGAGTAGCAGCTGTGTCCCTGGTCCTTGTTGTGGCTACATGTACATTCTTTTAATGACAGGACATTTGTATTAATACTTACCCAGCTCACGATGTGAACTGGATGGAGAAGTACCATACGTAACTTACAGAATATTAGTAGAATATCTGGAGATCCACAGACGAGCAACAGAGAAATGCAGGCTATCATCATATTGCTATAAATGCCTGCCATGGAGCCAGGGGATGAAACCCATATGCTTCTTCAAATCCCTCACAGATCATTGTTTTGTGCTGCTTTTGCAGTAATTGCAATTATTGCAGGACTATATGAACAGAGATACAAAGTCTGAATTACATTTCATGTAATGATTTTCTGGGTAGTTCAAGGTTTGCATATAAAAGCAATCCTGAATTGTTGTTCAAAACTGACAATGAGTATTTAGCTAAATTTAGAAATCTCTTTTTTTTTTTACGTTAATATTGTATCAGTTGACTGATCCTTACATTAGCAACATGTCAAAAGTTAAACTTTCAAAAGTGAGCCTCGTTATCATGTGTTGGCAATCTCAGATTAAGCTCCCATCCTATGGGATGCTGTGCAAACAAAGAATCAAAAAGTAACCAAAAGGAACATTCTAGCCAGGAGCCAACACTTGAAAACATAGGTTGGGGCATTAAAATAAAGTTGGATCCTTATTTAGGGGAAAGAAAAAAGAAAAATAATGCTAGACGATGTAATTGTTACCTACTACCTATGCATGACCTGGTGGGTACTGTACCAGAGAATGAACAACATCAGTAACTGCCCCATGAGGTTACAATTCAAATGGAAGGGCACAGAAGAGAGTCCTATGAAAAACAGAGGAAAATTACTTGTGCCCCAGCACAGTTTTTTATTTTGGAATAGCTATCTTTTGCAGAAATATTGCTATATTATAAATTATATAATTTATAGAAATATTATATTATTTATAATATAAATAATATTATGTAGATAATTTTGGTAAGATCGCAGCAAGTGACGAATTGATAGGAAGGAGATCTTGGGTAGTGCAAAGAGGAGCATAAAGTGACAAGCAGCAAGAGCAAGGTGCATGGTCTCACACTCACAGTGGGAGTCAATGGGAAGCTCGTGCCTAAGGTTGAAAAGCAGGAGAAACTGAAGCTACTATACAAGGAGAATTTGCAAGAATGCATTGCAAATATCAGGGCCGAGACAATCTTTCAGTCTTATTTGTGATCCTGGTGTTTCGAGGGGAAAAATGCCATGGAATATCAAAAATACTCCAATGAGTATGTGAAAGAGTGAAGCCACTCACCTTGGCTTGATACCAGTTTTTCAACTGAGAAAGTGGAGGTGAACTAACCTGGCAGTGAGACTGCACATGGGTGTCAATGAATTTTGGAGTGCCTTTCAGAGAGGTCTGCAATGAAATTGAGAGACAGCAAGTCTTCTGCCAGAAAGTTTGTGGACTTGTGGCCTTTTCCTCATTTTCCTATAAACTAAATGTGAGTCCAAGCAATAAACTGTTTTGCTCTACCTCACCAGCATTGACTTTTTGTCCAGTCCTTATACTACGTACATAGTTTAGTAGAAGAAAGAGTTTTACTTCTTATACCTGGAGTTTATAAGGTGGTGTGTGGTTGCCTCTCTGAAGGTTTTTCATAAGAAAGAGCTACTTTCATTGCCATTTACTGTGATGAAGACTGTATCTAGGTCTCTAGTAGTACTATGTAATTATTGGCAAGACAATCTGGAGAAGTACAGTGAGAAGAAATACAGGATTTTCCTCTGTATGGCTGTCCACCTAACATTTAATATGCTGCATGGTGACATAAACTACCACCATCTTGAATAAAACCACTTCAGAATTAGCTTATGCAGCCTCCTTGAGGTAAGTTGCATCACAGGATGCTTAGCACTAGAAAATCAAGAGTAGCAGAAGAACATACAAAGCAGGAGGAGTCTTAATAGGGAATATCCTTCAGCACAAGCATCTAAAGCAAGATAAGCACTTTCAGGGCAAGATTCTGTGTTGATGCAGTCCTGTTCATTGTTGGACTAGGAGGAGATGGTAGTAGAGAGAAAGGGCAGAAAAAGAGGGAGTGGTTAGCTCTTTCAACACAGGGAATCCTTCTAAATCTGACATGAAAAGACACAGCATCTGGAAAGCTGCAACAAGGTAGATGAGCAGTGTTCGAGCTGGAGAATTCCCTCTATTGCACAAGCTATGCAAATGTAATTGTAGGCTAGAAAGTGCAGTGACTCATAGGTGAAGTGGATGCGAGAATATCTGGGTTAAAGAGAGTTTGTACTGAGAAGACCATGTGTAGGACCTCAGAAGCTCCCAGAGAAGGGGAAGTGAAAGTAGTTAATGAAAACTCATTACCAAGAGTCATCCTGCCACAGATTGCTTTCTTGAAGTGGCAAGCGAGGAGCTCCTGAAGCTGTTTAAACCTGGTGGCATTTCAAAACATTCAAATATCCTGATCAGTCAACAATTTGGGTGTTGGGGTGAGGAGCAGAGAAAAGAAAAGAGATGAAGCACAAACCTCAGAAACCTCAAAACAGCACTCTGAAGGGATGGACTCCAGCTGTTGTAATGTTCTGTGGAGGATACAAGTGAGTAGCACTGCCCCATGGTGTTTCACCCCCTGCAGTCTCACTAATCAGATGACCCCAATGATGTCTGCATCAAGATTCACCAGCATAAAACACAGGAGATCTCCATGTTTTCTCAGTTGGACAGGCAAATGACAGATGAGGGTTGAACAGGTGGCTGTAGAGGTGATTCAAGGCCAAATGAACTCAAGATCTCCATATTTCTGCAAGGGAGATGGACCAGTGGTGTAGTAGGCAGGATAATTAAGTGCTGGATATGTTCAAGGCCACATTGGATAGGTTCTTAAGCAATCTGGTCTAGTAGATGGTGTCCCTGCCCATAGCAGGGTGGTTGGAACTAGATGGTCTTTAAGGTCCCTTCCAACCCAAACCATTCTATGATTAAGATGTGAGCACTTTGTAACCCCCAGCATGTTCCAGACAGATCTGCCTTTCATGGCAGAGGGTGAAAATACTCTATGAGCAAGCGAGAAGTGAAAAGCTGCCTCAAAACCACATCACTTTTGATTTTCTGCATCAACTGCCATGTCTCTGACTTCCAGTGCCACCTCACCCTTCTGAGGCAGTTGGCTGTCATCCTGCAGTTGCCTGTTTTGCCCCCTCTGAGGTCAGGTTGCTCCACTGGGTGCCCTGAGATTCCTCAGAAGAAAAGGCACTACACAAGGTGTGGCACATAACTCACACTCTGTACTGTGTCAGTTGTCACATGGTATTAGTTATTACTTTTAGTTACACAGAAATTGAGCAGGGTTCTCTGAAGGGAAAAAGGCTTTCCACTGGTTGAAGTAGTTGGTCCTCACAGCTACTTTGGAAACCTTCCCCTCAGACAGTGAGGACCATTCAACTTTTTTTGATTAAGAAACCTGCTTGAAATTAGCAATAAATCAAACCTGCTCTTCTCAGGCAAGACATCTGTTGATAACCAAAGCTGAGTGCAGCAGCAGTAAAGGAAACCAGGACGTGCACCACAGATGGCTGCAGCCAAGGTGGAGACTAAGAAATCCTCATTTCTCCTGAGCTAACAGTATCTGCAGTTTGCAAACCCCCGAGAATTAACCGAGCATCTTGGCATCTTGGTTCACACATTGCAGAGCAGCAAAGTTTGGAACATGTAATTCTGTTTAGTTTCTCTATAGATCAGCTATCAGAAATTACTATGTATAAAGATTTCCCTCTACAGGTGGTTAGAGCTTGTAACAGCCTCTCACTTTCCTGCATCACTTTAATTAGTATTTTGCCTTATCATTTGCTTTGGTATTATTTTACCTATTACCCCCCCCCCTTCACTATGGACTTTCAGTCTATTCCCAGTGGTAGCAAATTCTCTATGCAAGAAATGTCAACTCCCTTTCATCCTCCCTAAGCTTTAACATTACTGACTTCGACTCTTTTTGCAATTAAAATTTCATTTGCAAGCTTGTTTCCCGAGTGAGTTGATGCCTTCCTTCTCCCCCCACCCCAAAATGTTACAAAGTGAAAGTTGCAGCCTCTGCAAAAAGTGTGGGGGGGTCTCAAATACATAGCTCCCTGCCTGCAGTTTGAGCTCGCAAACTAACATGCTTTCCTGCAGGAACATCAAATGCACAGGACACACAACACGACAGTCTAGAGAACTCTTTGCAAGGAGGGGGAATGCAACGCTGTCCAGTCTTTTCAAAGGCAGGTAGCAGAACAAATCAGAAAAGTCTATGTCTTGTAAAAGCATCTAACAGCTGAAATCAGAAAACTTTGCAAAAAGCAAAAGGAAAGCACCACACACACGCACGCACGCACACACACGCGCGCGCACACAGAGAAACCTACCTTGCAAAATCTTCTTCACTTATTTTTGTATGCAAAGAAAAAAACCCCAACAAAACAAAACAATCCCCAAACAAAACAAAAATAAATAACTCCCTCCCCTCCAAAACCGCTTTCCCCTCTTCCCCACGCCTTAGCTGGATTTCTAGGGAATTTGGGGACGGGTGGGAAGAGCTGAGGGTGGAGGGGCTGTATAAATAAACTAGAGCATTTCGAGCTGTGTATCGCGAAAGGCTGTGGGTTTCGCGTAATGTGTGCCTGCACTCTTCTAGGAGAAAGGAAAAAAAAAAAGGGGGTAAAAAAAAAAGAAGCCAGTTCGTGTTCAGAGCCTGACTTGGAGACAGGGAGAAGCAGCAGCCCCCTCCTCCCCTCCCCCGCCACCCCCCCCGCCCCGCCGCCCACGCACCACCCCCGCACCGCCGAGCCCGGCACCTCCTGAGCGAGTGCGCGGGGCGGAATCGCTCAGCCCCCGCCGCCCCGCGCCCCCGCCGCTATTTATAGCCCGCGGTCCCGGCCGGCCGGGCACACGCGTGTCCCTGCCTGCCTCCCCTTCCTCCTAGTGCGTGCACCGCCACAATAACGCTGCCTTTCACAGGTAGCGAGGGGGGGCTTTTTTTTCACCGCACTGCCTCTGATCACAGATTTTTTTAGTGATTTTTTTTTTGGGGGGGGGAGGTGGGGGTTGCGGGGAGCCCACGCGGTGCGTGGGGGTAGCGGGGATGGCTGGGGAGGCGGCGGGGGAGCATGTGCGGGAGCCAGGGTGTTGGAGCGGGCTCCCAGCCCTTGGCTCCCGGTAGCACAGTCAGTTCCTCCAGTGTGTGCTATTGACCTGCATTGACGTCATTGCGTCATTAGGTCTCCCTTAGAAACACTGACTTTCAAAAATAGTATCAAATTAATTCAACTGGCAGAGAGAAGCCACTAGCTGGAATGAGCCATAAAACTCCAGAATCTTCAGCCCGGCTTTGCTGTGCCAACCCCCCCCCCCCCCCCCCCGACACCCCCCCCCAGCCAAGCGGGCAGAAATCAGATTGTATGGAAAATACCACCGATGGAATAAAAAAAGAGAGAAAGAAAAAAAAAAGGAGGGGGGAAGAGGGAGACCAAATTAGATTGCAAACCCTAGACCAGCCTCTCTCCCTCTCTTTCCTTTTTCTCTCCCTCTCCCCTCCTTTCCCTTTTCTGATCTAAAAATATCCCCCTTGCTTGAGCTGACTGCAGTATCTTTTGTGTTGCATCTTTCTGTTTTTAGCCTTTGCATGAGCCATTGAAGGGTGGCCTGCAAGAGATCAGAAGCACAAGATATTGATCTATCGATACCCTCTGGGGCCAAGAATTAATTTTAAATGAAAGAGCTGCACCTTGATTTTGGCAGTGGGTGGGTGGGCAGATGACAGGGGTTATTTTAGGATACCATTCACATTCTATGAAGCTGCAGCGTCCACTTTCTCCCTCTAGATTCATTTTAAAAATATCCTTCCTTCCTCACCCCACCTCTCTCACGTGGACCTGTGGGCAAGCACATGTCACCCCCATTCATACAAACACAATGCAACAGAGCAGCGGTAATTTGCAGAGATGGTACATTCACAAACAGCAACCCAGTCGCTTTAATGCAGGTTGATTTCACAGAAAGGACACCGCAGCCCAGAGGAATTTGATTAGACTGGTGACTTAAATTTGCAAGCTGCTTATTTGCTTCCTTATTTTCTTCACCCTAACTTAGCGAAACTGATTTAATCTCTCTTTCTTTCTTTAAAAAGAAATAGGAGGAAAATTCTGTTTACACTGTAGAGGGAAGACCTAAATTTTAGAACCAGTGGTAAAGGACAGTAAAAAAACATTGATGGTGATCAGCTTTCAAGTGCTTTGCATCAAAGCACACAACCATGGCCAGATACAGCTATATCTATCCATGACCTATGCTATGCAGAGCTGTGCATACGTACCACACAGCAGATCTAATCCTGCAACATTCACAGTTCAGGAGAATGTTTGAGGCTTTTTTTTTTTTTTTAATCGGTGAAAGTATTCAGGAACAGAGGCACTGTGCTAGACAGTAATAATTTGCAAGATCAGGCCAAAAATAGGACTCTAGCCCTGCAAACATTTATTCACGTGCCAAGTGTTAAGACTGTGACTAATCTAATTTGAAATCAAGGGGATTACTCATAGTAGTAACGTTAAACTCATGCATGTTTGCAGGATCAGGGCCTAAATGATTAATCACCACTGCAGCTAGGAACTATTGGGTGCACCATTTATTACTTACGATACTTCAGCACTGTATACACTCAGATCCATCCCAGAGAGTGTGCATTGCTCTACCATAGTGAAGAATGAGCATCATGTTCTGCTTAACAAGGAAGTATGCAACATACCTCAATATTCTCATGCTCCATCTGATTTTTGCAGTACTAATGAACCTCCCAGAGGCCCTGGATAAATATCACTTGGGGCAAATTTGGAGTCATTTGAGCAAGAAGTTGCAGATGCGCAGCCTGCCTGAGATAGGCATCTCACACATCCCTTTTTTTCATGTAATGGCTACACATGTACTGTAGCTGGAACTGTATCTGCAGACTGCTGATGACTCCAAGACTAGCATTGGTGTGCACAGAGGCTCCGCTCCTAGTTCTGAGGGACAAATAGGAAAAGAATGAAAGCACGGCCATTATATGAATTATTCATTCACACATTCATCCATCTTTGTATCACTGTTGATGATGGCTATTATTATTATTACTATTAATTTTTAAAAAGAAGTTTTGGTCCTGCTCAGACTGGCATGTTCTTGGATATTAATTTCTACTGGTGTTCTGCAGTGGTGATGACACTCTGCTGCAAAAGTGACTGACCTTTGAGCTTGAGTCCCCACATCAGCTTGTGGCAAACTATCAAATCAAAGAAAGTGAGGTGAGGTGCACATGAGCAGTAAGACGTGCTGAAGCAAGAAGGTTTCAAGGCAGCTTGCTGGTAAAATAACTAAGTGATCTCAGGTGACATGAGGTGTTGGCTAGACCTGAGCTGCACCCATGCACTATGCAGGGTGACTTCTCTTGACAGCTTTTGGGAACAGAGTGATGTACAAGTTTCTTGTGTTTTGCAAGAGCTCCTTTTGTCCAAACCTCACTATCTCTCATTTAAAAACAACATTTGTGAGTTCTCTAAAATAAACAGTCCAATGTTGTTTTAGAAACGTAAGTAGTCATGAAAAATCAGCAAGGACTAAGTGGAGGAACATAGAAGACAGTTAAAAAAACAGGATTAGGTTACCTGGAACAAGCAAAGTGAATGCAGCCAAAGAAAAACAAGCAATTTGGTCATCTGTGCCTGCAAGTCACAGATAAAAAAAATCCCTTTAGCACAGACTGTTCTAGAGTTTCTAAATTTTTTACTTTCTGGGGGTGCTTATCAGAGGGAAAGCTTTGGGGCACATGTGCTGACTGAACAGGGGCAGGCTGGGTTGGTTGGATGCAGAAGGGAGAAGGGTCTGGAGTAGAGCACAGGAAGAAGAGTATAGGACTGGAAAGGCAAAAGCAATTAGAGGGGGAGGCTAGAAGGCAGAAGGAAACAAAGACAAGGAAGTAGAGCTGAGGCCCTAGCCCAAAAGTATGATGAGAGGCCTGGTGGAGAATGAAGGCCAGGTAGGCTGTGAGGAGAGTGAGCTAGAAGCACTCTCCTTTTCCCTCTGTGTAAGCGGAGTATGTTAGTTAGAGGGGAATTCTGCTTGGCACCAAGCCTGTCTCTGGCCAGAGGCACCTGGAGCTGTGCAGACACTGTTTTCCTTCATGTGGCTCTTTTGCTTGACCAAGAATGAGCCTCTGAATTTCCAGAGCTCTCAACCTCCTTCCCAAGGGCTTCCCTTCCCCAGGAGCAGCCTGGGGCTGGACCTTGGCTCTTGTTCCCTGTCCTGCCATCCTGCACCTGGTATACTCACACCTCACAGCACTGCCCCGCTCCTTGTTGCCCACAGGTATGTCAAATAACCTCCATGTGAGAAGTGGGAAGGAGAAGGGTAAAGCTGAGATGGATGTGGGAGGAAACAAGGGAGGACAGCTGCAAACAGTGCATGCATGGAGAGGAAGGGGAGGGTGTCAGAAGGCATGGAAGTACAAAGTGTGGGTGTAATGGAAGGGATTTGAGAAGACCTGAAGCACCGTAGAGGAGTAAAAAGAGCCAAAAGGAATGTGGTGGATGAAAGAAAGCAGTGGAAAGAAGTGAGAGAAGCTGAACAGTTGAGCTTTACAAACTTCATAACCAATATCCATACCTCACAGGGCTTTGGAGTGCTTTGTTTCAGGTCTCTTGCTTGTCATATGTGCTCCCTTCACATTTGTCCTCTCCACCTTTCTAAGTGTAGTTATGGCTCCAGGCTACTCCAGAGTCCTTCCCCAGCTCCTCTTTGGAGTTTCATGCTTGTACCTGCAAACACAGGAGCATAAAGAGGGAAGCAGTGTGCAACACGGTGAACCAAATCCAGTATGGGGATCCAGGCTCTTGACATGGAAAAGGTTGCATTTTTCTGTGGGGGTGTGTGTGTGTGTGTGTGAATTGAAAAATATTTGATATCCCAGAACTTTGTTTAGAGGGAATTAAATTTCCTGCATTTCATTTCAAGAAGTAGAGAAGCAGAGTGAGGGTGAAATCAAGCAAAGAAGAGACACAATTTTGTTGCACACATTGCTGTTTGCAATGCAACTTCAACTCTGCCTCTGCCGGGCCCTCACCCACCGTCGCAGGCACACTGGAAACGAGTATGGAGGTCTCTTGGACAGAGTCCAATGTCTCCCTTTCTGTGGTAAAGCACAAGGCAAGGTGACACAAGCAAACAGGTGCAAGCTTGGCTTGGCTTCTGTTCAAGTGCTGAGCCTACATATAAGACACTAAAAGATATCTTGACTTTTCCCTTTCTATATAGATTCCTTCAGTGAGATGGCCTTGCTCACCTCCCCCAGTGACCAGGAGATCATACCACTAGGCTGTGGACAATTCCTGCAGCAAGGGATTACTATGGGCACATTGGCTAAATCTCTGTTGGCAAACCAAAAAAACCGTGCTCCATCTCTCAACATAGACCTTGCACTGTATCACGATATTGGCTATTCCAAGCTGCTCCAACAGGTAATCAATACAGCTACAGTCAACACACTCAGCATAAAGGCAGATAAATGTTGGATTTCCAATTTGTTGTCTGTAATTCTAATAACAGCACACCCAAAGAGAGTGCCTCAGGTCTATTTATTAGGCTCCTCACTTTTTGCCATGCCATTTCTAGGAGCTAATGCCAGCAACTCACAGTTAAGATTGTATTGGGAAGGGATATTTCTTTCGGCATTTCATTGTTGACTTCTTAGACATCTCAGTCTTATGACTACTGGAATTTTCTAGAAGAGCAGGGAGACACCACACCACCTGTGCAGCAACAAATGTTCTGAGCACTAAATAATAGTGAAAAAAAAGCAGTTCAGTGCATAAAGTGCTTTGTGGTTAAGTATAGGAGAGCATGCTGCACACAAAGAGATTGCAGTCTAAATGGGGAACTGTGCAAAAAAGAACAATTAGAAAAGGGGAGGGAGGATGGACAAAGTAAGTTACCAAATTTCATGGTGGGTGGGACAGACACATCTTGCTATTTTCAGCTTTTAAATCAAATTGGCATCCTGTGTTTAAAGACTATTCGGAACTACTGCAGGAACTTCAGTCCTGGAAAAAGAACCAGGAGATTTTCAATCTGGATAGGCTTCATGGCACATGGCTTTAGGGATATTAGAGGCTACAGGCTACACAGGCATCACAGCACATGAACAAGTGGCTGTGTCTAGCCCCACGTCACAGGAAGATGTCTTTTTTTCCCATGCAGGGAAGGGCTACCCTCACAATTTGCAGTCCAAAGGGAAATTTCAGGTCTGCACAGAGTGCAGGAGGATTTATCTGGAATTTAGCAAAACTAAAATCATGATCAGCTATAGCACTACCAGAGGCCTGAAAAACTGTAAAGACAATGAAAGGTTACGGTCCTGCATCCTGCCTAACCAATCATGTCCCAGGGGCAAGCCAGACTTCCCAAAGTCTTGCCCATGCCACACATAAAACGTTTAATGGAGTGGTATTGCTGTCAGCAGCATGAAGTAGTCACACAGTTTCTGACAGGAGACTCCTATGCAGCAGCCTTGCATACCATGTCCCAGGCTTTAGAATACTTGAGGCTGGGTTTGTTCCTGCCGATTTCCCCAATAAATGTTATACACACACACTGCTGTTGTGTCAGAGCATCTTTCATGACAGAAAGCCCTTTGCATGTTTATTTCTACCTCTCCTGAATTTAGCCAAAATTCTCAGAGAGGCCATTTTGGGCTATCTCATTCAAGAGATAAATCTGTTTCGTGCTGCAGGTAAATCCAGTCTGCTTCCCCTCTTCTGTTTTGTATAAAACCTTGCAGCACTTATGTCTTGCTTGCACCGGTACAGGGGGAAAGATGGAGATAGAGGGCAACATGATCTTCTGACCTGCATGACAGGGCTTTTCCTGCCTTTTTAAAATGAGGTGAAGGGGCTTGAAGGCTGAATCATCAAAGTTAAACAATGGTGGCTGTAGGCCTGGCTCTTACATGCCTAGTTACTCAAGAAGGTGCTTCCTGGGACACATCAGCTTGTCACTATGGAGTAATCCTGTACCTTCTCTCTTTGTGCTGTAGGGACAGTGCTGGTACTTTCTTTACTGCCTGGCTTTTCCCCTCCCCTCCCCACCAAAGAAAGGAAAGGGAAGCAGGGAATAATCTGGGGAGTGGGGTGAGACACACCCTCTGCAACCCTGTCCCTTATTTCAGTGCAGTCTGTAGGGACTGGTGGAAGACCCCAGTGTATGCTGGCTAGGCACAGCCTACAGTGAGTGAAGGTCTGACTGCATTGCCCTCACAGCTGGAGGAGAAGGTTTGCAGAAGGAGGTGAGCTAGCAGGGCAGGCAGAATGAGGGTTGCCTCCCCATTTCTGATATTTCTCAGGACAATCCTGATCAGTCCTCTTTTGTCAAATTCATCCTTGTCTGAACTCCACTGCAGTCACTGGAATTACAGGTGATGAGCTGCACATTTTGACTCATATACTGGAAAGTTGTAGACTGACTCCCAGTACACCTGACTCCATTTTGGATTGAGAAGATAGGACCCTTAAAAAGCCAATAAACCAAATATTTATTGTGACATGCTCAGACAGAAAAACTTCTGCTCATCTCGTATTTTCTTTTATCCATTGCATTGGGAAATCTGTTTGAAAACAAGACTTCACAGTAGTCTTTAGCAGTTCCTAGTTCCTCTAATTCATCAGAGTACTGACAGACATTGGAGACCATAGCAGGGCTGGGTGCATTCCCAAGGGTCCTGGCTCCCTGTTCAGTGCTTAGCCCCATTTCTCTTCCCTCTACACTGGTTGTCCTTTGGTGAAATTACCCAAGCCCCGAAAGAGCGCTGTAGGGCAGGAAGAGACAGCAGAAGCTGGGGAACTTACCGTGGTGAGGATGGGTTCAGCTACACCAGTCTAGGAGATGCAGGTGGATGTAAGGTTTGCTTAGAAATAAATATTCTGTGTGTAAATATCCTTATTAGCCATTAGTCTCTTGTACTGTCTCACCTAGTGAAGGAATTAAAAATGTTTGGCAGCTGAACGCATTTGCTACAAAACCTTAAAAAAAACAACAAAGCATCCTCAGAGCCAGCTCGAGCCTGTGACTGTTGCTAACATCCTCCCGGCTTTGGCATTACCACTGTAATTCCTTTCAGTGGAGTTTGGGAGCAGAATTAGGCTCTCTGACTCTCCTCTTACCAGAGCTCCCTGCATCAGCAGGAGAGAGGTGCAGAGACACCCCTGATGCATTTTAGGGCCCTGCCACTCCTCCCCATCTCTCTGTTCCCCTGCTCACAAGCCCCCCAGCCAAGCTCCCCCGTCACTACCCGTGTGTTCTCCAGCGGCATTAACTTATGCACACACCATTCACCAATTGTTCAGCATTTTTGTCAATGAAGGCACATTTTATGAATTAGAAGAGCACATGCCCCCTTGTGGCTTGACTTCGCTCCCTGCTCCACGCCGCCAGCCCCTTCCGCACCCCAGCGGGGGGAATCCGGCGCGGGGGGAATCCGGCGCGGGGAGGCTTCGCTCAAACCCGCACGAGTTAAAAATAGCCCACGGCACTCGAAGAGATGGCCGAGGTGTTTGAAGGATGAGCTGGAGGGACATCACGCACAGAACCACCCCCCCCCAAAAAAAAAAAAAGGCAGTAGCTTGAGGAGTAGAGGGATATTTATTTCTACAGGGTTTTAAGAAGGGTTTAGCTAATTGAATTGAACTGAAAAGGAAGACAGCTGACATATATGCTGAATGCAGTCCCCTGTTCATCCATGGAGCAGGTACAGCACAGCAAATGGCTTCTGCCTGACCTATATGGCTCAGACACTCGCTAGAGAGCGTGAGTGGAGCTGATTCTTCACAGCCTTTTCTCTCCTCACCCCTTCCAGTCCCTAAAACAGGATTTTCTGGGGTTGACAATGGTAGCAGTTTAATTACAAGAACCAGGTTTTACTGAGCACTGAAATGAACCCCATGACCTAATCCACAGATCCTGAGAGGATCCGGGTACAACACTTTGATTTGGGAAACACAAGATTAAAGACCAGAGGAGAAGAAGCAAGACTGATAGTGCACAAGCCACCTATGGACCTCATTTACAATCAGGGTCACATCCTGCAGTTGTTATTCCTGGCAAAACTCAACGAGACAGAAACCAGAACAAAACTCCAAAAGCCAGCAAGAGGCTTGGCATCACAGGTTGTGGGATTGCCACCTCTGGGATTGTGGCTTGGGTTAGGAACCAGGAATGCCAGGGATCTGATTCCAGCTATCATATCACTCCTTTCCTAGGCAAGTCTCTGTAAAATGAGTATTTAGTTCTCCACCTCCTGGGGGCTATGTGGCTGAATTATTGATGGTAGAAGGTGAAAAGCAATAAACAAGAAATCAACCAAATTGCTAGCATGAGGGAAGAACAGGTATTAATATAATTACAAAAAAAAAAATAAAATCATTGTTCCTGCAAACGTGGGAAGGAGTGCTGTCTCATGGTTACTGGAGACAGGGAGAGGCAGGACTCCCGGACTGCAATGCCAGCTTGGGTGCAGCAGCTTGTTAGGCTCGAGCTAAGCACTCAGGTCAGTTTGGTCTTTACTTGCAGTTGCACATTCTTTGGTCATGGATTTCCTTGTTATTTTGGGGGCAGCATCTTGCGCTGTGGTGCTCATGGGCAGTACTGTAAAGAGATAGGATGCTACACATAAACACACACACACTTCTGCACGTGTACATTTGTGACCGCTTCCACCATAACTGTCTGTCTACATCATTAAAAACATTCTGGGGTTGATATCTTACCTTCTAATCCATACACACAAAGACCTTGATCATGATTAGGGCCTCTAAGAATGGACATAATAAGAGTTTAAAAATACAAACATTAGTGGGTGTTATGAGTGACCTTTGTTTCCTCTGCCTTAGACAGAAAGCCTTGTTTTTCAGTAAGCCTTACACAGTCTTATTTAGCTTGCGGGATTTTTTACTTCATGTGACTGTCAGTTTAAAATACTTGGGTGGAATATTTAACTCGAATGCTTTCCACCTTCTCCTCTTATTCTTTGCATGAAGCAACACAGGTTTCTTCTACTGAGTGAGCAGAGTGTCTCTAATATAAATGGTGGCAGATAATGTGGAATTGCTGTGTATTCTCCTTCACAGATCTTGGTTCAAAATATTCAGTCTAGCCAAGAAAGCCCCTTCATACATGGGGAGAGCTAGAGCCATTAAACTAGATCCTCTCTCTTTCCTCCTCAGAAAGGCAGAAGCAAGAAGCTTGCTATCTTTCTTGGGGCCAGGGTCCAGCTCCACTGGCTCCCAAAAAGAGAAGGGTAGGCAACACTTGGATAAAAAGTTGTAACCACTACCTTTTCTCAGGAACAAATTACCAGGACTGCAACCCAAATTTCACTGATATGCTTTTCAAAGGTGAAACACACATGCTTCTGCTCAAGAGAAGGCAAAGACGTTTTTGTCTTCCTAGATTTGGAGCTCCTGTTAGAGAAGTCTGAAGGGTTAGTCCAGTTAGCAAAAATATCCCCAGGATACAATATAGCCCAAAATATCTTTGGTTCTCCATGCTACAAAGAGGTAACTCCACTAAGATCCTTGTGTCATGCCCACCCAGTCCCCATCAGACTGACCTGATGCAATAGGAGCTAGGGGTGCTCACGGCGAACCCCGAAGGGCAGTGGAAGCCTCCACCATCACTTGTTGTTCGCTGGGGAGAGGTCTAGTCCTGCTGCCGTTGGCCACCACCACTTCCCAGTGCAGTTCAGAGGGTGCTTGTTCTTCCTCACCACATTTGCTCTGGTGTGGAATAGGGACTTGGTCCCCTCTTTGTCTCACCTGGGATGGCTGAGATGAGAGTCCTTGCCTCCTCATGCTGGGGGGAGCTCTGAAGAGGAAGTTTGTTTTCCCCTCCCCATGTCTCTGGCACACCTGGTAGTGCTTGAGGGGGTGAAGCTCTTCAGGTCTTTGCATTGATGCAGCCTTAAACAGGAAGTGGGAGGAAGATGGCTGGTGATGGGCTGCAGACCTCTTTGTACTGACGTTATTTCTGCATGATAGAAATTATGAATCCAGGTGGTTCATTCATTTTGGACCCAGCATTGGACGAGTGGATGGTAAGAAAGTGCCGCATAAACTGGGCAAGGGTACAGATACAGAGGATAAAACTATCCTATCTGTTAACCCTGGTGTAAACCCCAGTGGGGTTGGAGCAGTCATATTGCCAGAGGTACTTCAGCCCACTGACAGACACAGCTGTATTTTGTATTTTACCTCCCCTCCTTTTCAGCATCTTGTCACAGTGGGGATGTGACTGTCGGAGTCAGGCAGGGCAGGCAGTCTGCCACAGCTTGGGAATGGAGGTGGGCAGGGGCACCGAAAGTCGGAGCCAGTGGTGGGGGAGTGGGCTGCAGCGAGGGGGCTGCGACGCGGAGCATTTCCTGCCCCACTGCCGGGTAACTACATTTACCTTGGGGATGCCCGGGTTTGTAACGGGGTTGTTTGGAGCTTATTCGCCCCCCAGCACGTAGGACTTATGTGCCTGTATTTAAAAATAGACTCGAGCTCGGCAGGCCCCCGGTGCTGGGGAGGAGGGCAGAGGCTGAGGCCGCCCCAGCCCGCGTGGTGCCGCAGGGGCGCGGAGGGGAGCGTGCCGCTGATGTAACCGCGTGTGTCCCGGGGATGGGTGGGATGTGCTCTAGCACCGTACTGGTTCTGTGTGCGGGGCTCACGTGGAGCCACTCCCGCAAGGTGGTGGTGTGGGGGTGCGTGGGGCATGAGGAGGCGGGGGGGCTGCCAGCGAGGCCAGCCCGGCTCTGCCTCCCCCGGAGGGAGCACGGGGCGGGAGTACGGCTAAGCTGCACTGAATCCCCTTTAAAAATCTGCAGTTCGGTGCCTTACTGGGTTTTATTTCTCTCTCCTGTTCCTCTCTCGCCCTGGAGTTCTGTAGTAGCCCTGAATTAGCATGTCACGTGTATGGCATGTGGAAATGAATCAGGGGCATGTGAGGAGGAGGAGGACGCCTGTGTCTGTGTTTGCATCCAAGGATCTCCTCTCACTCTGTGTTTGCGTAGGTGTCTAGCTCCCTTCTCCCCCCTCCCATCCCTGCCTGCCTCTCTCTCCCTGCCTCCCTCTCATCCCTCCATCTGGCCAGCCCAGCTCTCCCTGCCAGCTCAAGCAATACCTCAAGCAGAAACTGCAGCTTATTCCCTGCACCCCGTTAGAAAAATAGGGTGGCCTTAGGCTCTGGACATGTACTCAAGGGAGAGCATGCACACACACACTCCCAAATGAGAGCTCCCTTTCCCGCTCTCCCCCTTCCCTGGATTTTTGCTCCTTAGTCAGCTCCTCAAGCCCTGCAGACTGCACCAAGGGCAAGCTTATTAACGCTAACAACAACAGAACACAGCCACAAACGGAGCCCCAGAGCTGCCTCTGTTAGTGGGTAGGTTGCCTTCACCCCCTTTTAGGGAACTGCCACCAGCACGTCTGCACATAAAACCAGGCATGAATCAAATCCACCCACGGGCAGGGGTGGGAAAATGTCCCCCATGGGGCACAGGAAGCAGGCAGGACCCCCAGGGAGAGGGGCCAGGCACGGTGTGGGAAGCAAAGGCTCAGTGAGAGCCGAGGGGGCTGTAGAGAAGGCACTGAGACCCTCTTGGGGTGTTTCCACACACTTGTCATGGTTCTGCCTGCCTGCTGCAGCCAAGGTCAGAGCTTGCCACCCTAGAACAGCGATGATGCTGGGGAAGGGATGGGGAGCACACCCTGAACCCAGTCCCCTGTGGCAATAGGCCACATAAGCCCAGAGTTCCCCAGTCCCAGTTATGACTCTTGCTGGACAAGTTGCCCCCTCCCCATGGGTCAAACTCCAGTACTGCTCTTTTTTTAGATGTTCCTGCTGTACTGAGTGAGATGGGCTGTTTCTGCACTCCCCAAAACCCACTTCCCAAGAGGCAAGTTTTGCTCTGACCAGCTCCCAAGTACTCCCTGATCCCAGGCAAAGGTTGACCCAATATGATTTAATTCAAAGCCCCCATCCTATCCAGGAAATAGCTACCTGACACATCCCTCCTCAAATCTCTCTCAAAACAATTTTTGATGTTTCCGGTTTCCATTCCCTGACAAGCACCTGACACAGCTCCCCTGGTCCACCTGCACCCTGCTCCTCTCCACCTTGCATGCCATGGTCCCCACTTTGCATACAGCCTTTGGTTCATTCCCTCCCCTCCTTGACTTCCAGGCTTTCACCTGCCCTCCTCGCCTTGCCCGGGGCCCCCGTGCCCTGCCCTGCCCCATGGCCTGCCCCATCCTGTTTCCCCGGGGGGTGGAGGCTGCTGCTGCTGCTGCTGCTGCTGCTGGCAAGGTGCAGCCTAGTGTGGCGAGAGGCTATAAATAGCTCAGTAAGCTCCACTCTCATTGACACCGTTTGGACAGAGGATGGAAAAATAAACAAAGGAAACTCCAGGCTCTAAGCAGCAGATACATTCCTTGTGCTAAATAATTACAGATTTTCCTCCAAGGTGTGTGGGTAATATACAGATTGGTATTGGGAGATGGCAGGGGGAGCAGGAATCAAAACAAATTATACACACCCAGTGCATGTCAATATTTTGGTCTCTCTCATTCTGCCCTGTAGTAGTTAAGCACACGCAGATTGCCTATATTTAGAAAAGGGTATATTTTTAAATACTCCGAGATGGAGATTGTTTCCATTAATAATGATGGAGCACATTGGAGGAGGCAGACCTGGCGAGGAGCTGTCCAGTGTTGCTTTAGTGACATATAGAGGTCTGAGAGATAAAGGACAGGACAGGAGCAGAACAAATATTTTGAAATCAAGCAGTGATTACCCTGAAGTTTGCAGTTGTGTTGCTATTTTTACACAGGGGGCTGTTTGCACTGGGAGATTATTCACAGTTCCCTGGTGCAGAGACTCAGGCAGTGGGAGAAGAATTATATTATCAGGGGTTTATTTTATTTTGTACCTTTTTTTTTTTTTTTAATTGAGGACAGAACATACACTGCAGCAGAAAGGTTCAGCTTAGAATGGCTGAAAGAAGGGACGGACACAGAAAAAAAGTAGCATTTATTACTCAATTCTGGGATGCTAACTCAGCCTGGCTTAGGAAGGGCAGTGTCTGCATTTTAACAAAATACTTTTTCCCCCCCCCTCCATCCTGTCATTCCCAAAATAGCCTCTCACAATCTCAGTATTCCTACAGGGATATTAATAGTGAATTTTCATTTATGTTATGGGAGGAGGTAAACAACCGAATAAGATCTGCACCATAACATGTGAGGAGCTAGACATGCTGGGTATTAAGAGACTGCCCAAGGAGCTTAATATGTGAAAAGAAAAAGTAAATAATAAATATAAAAGGAAAAAACCCTTTGCACTTACTTATAGCTGGGTAAATGAAAGTTGAGTGATTCACCCAAGGCTATAGAGGTAGTGTGTGGCATTGCTGGGACATAAAGCTAGTTTTTCCATCTTAGGGCAACACCCTTCATATGATCAAGCAGATGCTTCATTTTTTTTCTCCTAGATGTTTCTGCTTGGCTATTTCCCAGGCAGGATGGTTTACAGAAGCAGAAATCCCAGTAATTTTCCTATTACTCTCTCATGAAGGGACACCTGTCAGTCAGAGCTGCCTTCCCCATCTGCTGTCCAGCATGGTGGGGGGGAGACAGCCCCAGCAGCCCTCCCGACTGTAACCCTTCCATGTTGCGGTCACTCCCGTGCTCAGTCTGGCTGTAGCTCCAGCAGCCCGGTGAGTGGGCACACAGGGCCTGGGATGGCAGATGCCTGCGGTCATGCTGGTACCACCCAGCCCTGGTGCTGGTAGGGCTGCCTGGTGGGGTATCTCTCTATGCCCTGCTGAGCTGAGTCAGCCCTAGCACAAAGCTCTCTCACTCCTGAGGAGGAGAGGGCAGAGAAGGCTCTAGTGTAGCTGTTCGGACACCTGGTGTGGGGAGCTTTAGCTCTTCCCCTGGAGGGCTGTCCCCGTGACACTGGGGAAATCCATTCCTGAAGGGCCATGACCTGTCTCCCAACCCCACCTCCTGGTCAGAGTTCAGCCCCTCTCCCCAGCCACAACAGGTAGGGAAAGTCATCTTCCTCTGTGGCCTCCTAGGAGGAAGTTGGTCTTCACCAGCTATGGCAGTTACCTAATTATTGGATATGCTCATGCAAATGCACCCCAGTCTCCCAGGAAAACCCATTCAGGCACCAAGTTTTTCCCAAACTTTTGTGCAGAGAGAACAGACATGGCCTGACAGGTAGAAAAGCATTGGGAACAGATGCTCCTCAGGCTTTCTCTTGCTTCTGTCATGGCCTGGCCTGGGTAAGTCATGCTACCTCACCCAGCAGGAGTAGCTCGGTTAGTCACAAGGTGAGATACATCAATGACTTGTAAATGGTTCTGAACTCTCGGAGTAAATGAAAATTAGGTGATGGAAGATGCTGGAAAGTTTGGGAATGTGGGAGAGCTCCCAATCAGAGTCTTTTTTAACCTGTCCTGCACATACACGTGCCACACCGCTGGGAAAGGACAAAGCCCTTCTCCTTCCCCAGCTAGTCTGCACCAACTTCAGGGTGCAACTCAAGCTGTCATCTCACTGATGAGGACCATGGTGGTTTTTTTGCTTTTGTTATTTTTCATCTTGGAGTGTTCAGCCCACATATTTGAGCTTTTCCCTCACAACTTTCTTACAAACAGATATAGTGAGAGGCAACAAACTGAGCTGCCTCCTTTCTCCAGAAGGAGAGGGATGGATAGAGGTGGGCATTTCAGACTAAGCCTACTACACTTGTTGAAAAAACTTCCCTTTAAATATATGTGTGGAGTTCAAATCTATCTTCAGCTAAACCTTTGAATGAAAAATAAGTTGACAGCCTCATTCCACCCATCTGATGCACAGGCAGCACACCCCACATGGATGAGCTGGGGATTTGGGGGAGAAGCAGTGGAGGGATTCCCATTAAGGAAACCCCGCTCACTGTCTGCTTGGGTAAGATGCGGGGGAAGGCTCCTCTGCTTCCCAGCGATATGAACATGAGATCAGTTGCCTCATGGTTGCATAACTCCCTCACTCATTTGGGAATTCATGCGTTATTCCCATTTAGAGCCACTAAGAAGAGACTTGATCTTTTGGGGGATGGGGCTGAGAAGTGCAGCTGAGCCATGTAGTTGGACTGTGTTCCCAACCATCCATCTGGCACTTCATGGAAACTCTTCTCTCTTCCAGGTTTCCTCTTCTAGGGAAATGGCTGCTTCACCTGAGCCTGGGGGTGGGAGTGAGTTAGCAAGTGTGCTGTGTGAGCCACCCTGGGAAATGGGGCCACAACACAGGAACTGAATGGATTTGACCTTTTAGCACAACATGGCTGCAATGTCAGCACGCTGGTAAAGAGTAGAAGACCAGCGTAGAAGACCAGCTATTTCTGGAAAACTAATCTTGCCCTTCCAACCTCCCTCTAGTCTGCTCCTTGGCAACAGAGGGTGGGTGAGATGGACCTGGTTTTAGAGTATGGCAGTTTATCAACATTTGCAGTTGTGCTACATTTGTATCTACACAATCAGAGCTTTGGAAGTACACTAATTTACTACAAGCTCTCTTCCCAAACCAAAATAGGCTCTTGCCTCCTCTTTATGTTTTAGTTGTGATGGCTCATCAAGCTAATGGTGGTGCAGACTGCTCTAAGGGAGTTGTCACAGAGTGGCAGAGCTGGAAGGCACCTGTATTGCTTTATCTAATCTATCCGTCTAGCTGGAGCAGAGTCAACCATAACCAACGTCATTCTAGACAGATGCCAATTCAACCTTTTTAAAGGCTTTGCCAATATCCATTACCCCACAATCTCCTTTTCACAGAGGACCTCCTTGTGCTGCAGGGAGCAAGTGTAATGGTTCAGCACTGGCCACACTCATGTCCTCAAATGGAGAATCTGGTTGGGCCTGGCCAAGGTCCATGGTCACACCACATAAAGTGGACTTCCATGCATTGGATTGTTAATCCTGGCAGGCAACAACCAGCTTCCATGTTAGCCCAGATTCATTAAAGCAAGTGTAGGTTGAACCTGCACCGCAGAGCTGTTAGTGTTGTGGGCAATATAACTATGAGAGGAAAAGACACAGGTACCTACATTACTTCTTTTGAAAACTCTCTTGGAATCATGAAAACAAAATGGGGGTGTAAAGGCGCCGAAGAGAAATACAGTTATGGAAGACAGCTTCAAGGAAGACTTGCAATAGAGCGTTGAGGTATAGGATGACTCTTAGCAAGCACCAGGACTAAGATTTCTATTGGCCTTGATGACAATAAGCCTCTAGCTGACAATGCAGGCTGCTGTCATGCTCTGATATAGCTACAGGGACAGTGGCACCATGCCAGCTGGGTGTTTTATTCATACTTTGCTACTTCTATAAAGATAGGCTCAAGTGACTCATATGTCACTGACCACATACCACACATTTAAAGTAATTGTCATGGATTTGATTTCTGGGGGTTAGGTTGTTGTTGTTTTCTTTCTTCCTTTTTTTTTTTTTAATATTAATTCCGTTCCCTCTACTCTCATCAATTTAATTACAGCTATGTAATCTGTAGATCTGTAAGGCTCTAGCATGAGGTCTCTGGCTATCAAGTTTCCATATTCACAATTAGCAAATGGAGACAAGAAGAGCAGCACTGGAAGAAAGGGTTTTAATTTAAGATCCTTAAGAGGATCTGTGATCCTGTTGTCTCATCACTAATAGGAGGGACATGGATGAGGAAGGTTTTAGGTTTCAAGCCCAAGTTTCAGGACACTTAAATCAGTATGAAAACCAGACTTTGTTGGACTTTCTAGAGGTAGAAAAATGGTAAGAATTAGGAGCATTTTAAGCCACCTTCTGTAGTGTTCAAGAAACATTGAAAAACAGTGATGTCTTGTTGATCTTAACTGAGAAGTTCTCATTTCCCGTCAAATGTCACTGAACACTGACCTTTGAGCAACACAAGCCTGAAATTACTGAAATTAATTTCTTCACATTCTGATTATCAGCAAATGTTTTCTCCCTCTTTTCTCACCCCTATCATGTCATAATACCATCACAGACATCTCTCTTGAACTTTGCACTTGCTCCTAGACAGATCCTCACAGAGGGCAAGGGCCTTAGGCACAGACAAGTGGAAGACAAGAGCCTCAGAAAAATACAGCATGTCACCTATGGCGCTTCCCCCAGTACTTCTACACTGCACTGATGTGTGGAGAGTGCAAGCACATTAAATACAGGGCATACTGATTAGCAACTTCACCCAGAAACTTGCTGACATGCTTTTGAGTTCAGTATTGGTCTATCATACTTTCCATGCCATGTATGAAATGGTATGTCTCATACCACACTCCTGCAATGGTAGCTAAGGCATGTTCAACATAGTGTTGTGTCATTTTAGGATGAACTCAAAGTATAGATTCAGAATGGTACCAACCCAGAATTAAGAACAGTAGAGGTGGCGTTTTGGGAAAAGATTTCAATTAAGCGATTGGATACAGCTCATGAACATTTTCCATTTCTAGAACAGATATGCAGACATGAGGAATTCCCTACCATAAATCCCTTCTTCTCCCCTTTCTTTTGAGTGAAATTTTTTTTCATAATTTTGTCAAAGGGCAGTAGAGTGAAAGGTAGTAAATATTTTACACTTATTTCTCAAGGAAAACACTGTACCTGTTAAAACATACCAATCTCCAAGGATCTTGCCTCTGTCACAGGATTTTCACTGCCATCTCAGATGCTATGGAGCATCTTGCTCATGTCCTGTGCTGTACCACAGCAACAAGTTGTCAGGGAAAGAGAGAGCTGATGTCTACACACCTCCCTTGCAGACAACCAGTCAGGCACCCCAAGATGGTAGTTGTGTCCAGTCAGACCTGAAAGTAAAAAATGAGAGAATTCAAAATTTGCAGCTATGGTGAGAAGGGCAAGCATATATAGGTGACGCTATGCTTTAATTATCACATTGGAAAAATTCTACATTGTTCCAAACTGTTCTTGCTGCAGCCACAACTGAGACCTTCTGTGGGCTGTATCCCTGTGCAGGTGGTCTCATGGTGAGACTTTGAATTGCCCACAGATGCAGGGAAAAAAGAAATGGAATAAGAGCATGTGGTACATCGGGAAAAACATCAGACCTTCTCACTGTGCTTAAACATGGGACAGATGCAGTACCTGAAGCAAGTAATTTCTGTGTAATTCCCCCCTCAGTGATGATGTTCCATTATAGAAATTAAGGATAATGCAGATAGCCAGAAGCATGAATCTCCTAGTCCAGCATTGTAAATGGCAGTCTCCTAAAAACGCAGGTGAAGGTCTGGAGGCTTGCAGCTTACATGTCCCTCCACCCTAATGTGGTACCAAAGATGATTAGAAGATGGAGGATGCTGTTGCATGTTTGATACTGCAGTGGTTTGGCACTGCGGGGTTGGGAAAAGAAGGAAACCTGACTTGAAGGTTAAAGTCAAAACTGAGAATCCCACCTCCTAATTTCTTTTCCAGGAATTGTCTGTTAGGTGGCTTTACACAAGTCCCCCCTGTGGTTCACTGCCCCTCCTTTTATAAGAGGGTTAGTTACTCTGGCTGTCTCCTAGGTGGGTGTACCTGAGACTGAGTGAAGCAGTGGCTGCAAAGGGCTTTAGGAACCTTAGTTAAGGCATGAGGGTAGCAAAATATTAACTGTTTGGTAGTAGACATGCAATAGACTCCCTTCTGGATATTTACCAGGAAAGCAAAGGGGAAAATGACTCCTAGAGCTTCTCCCTGTTGTTTTCCTTTAGACTTCTGCTGCCTGTATCTTGTTTCTGCTTCACAAGGGAAATTTCTTCAGATCTGTCATACAGGCAGAAAACTCCTGGACCAGGATTGTGGGGGGTTTTTTTGGGTGGAGACAACTGCAGATAGGTACTAAGCCTGTACATTTTAATCTCCCTATCTGGCTAAATTGAATACATATATAGCACACAAAATGTGCTGCAAAGTAGAAACTAGAAGGCTGGCTTTGTTGGGTAGGAGAGAGTTAATCCCTATGGGGTGCTCATGTACGTCAGAGCAGGTTCCTGTCTGTGCAGTGCTCAGCTAGGATTGAGAGCTTTTGTTCCTTGTTGTTTTTCATGATTTCTTTGCATTTAATAGTGTTTGGATTTTTAAAAATACATTTTAAAGAGCATTTCAAGCTGGCAAATCGGGGGGGGGGGGGGGGGCAGTCTGAGAACCCTGTACACTGCAGTCCCTAAGATATTAACGAACATCACAGACACAGGCAGGACAATTCCCCACCATGGCCATGGCTTGCCTTTAGTGCCTGTGCCACACCCTGCAGGGGCAAGGTTCCAGTTCATCTCCCATCACCTTCCAGGAGTCTGAGCAGGGACTAACAAATGGTGGTGGGACTAGGGGTGGTGATGCTTGCACCACCTCTCCAGCTCTGTCGTCCCTGTAGATCTTCAAACAGGGAGCTGTTACCTGTCTCAGCGGGACTGTGACCATCAGATGAGAAACCCCAATGTTTCACTCCCAGGTTCTGAGTCAAGCCCAGCTCTAAGCGTGACTCTCCTGTTTGATTTTTGACTGAATTTGAAACAGTTTGGAAGAAAGTGGTGTCATTGTTCTCCGAGCATGAATCCAGCCCGAAAGGTTTGAAACTGACAGAGCCTGAGGTGATTTCTGTTCTGAATTACAGACGTTTCAGGACAGATGCAGTGCTGGATAACAATGTCTCTGCCCCCTCCAGAGGCAGGAAAGGTGAGCAGGGAACTCCCTGCCAGTGGGCTGTCCCCTGGGCTCTGGGAAGAGAGGCTGCTGTGAGATGCTGGAGGGCACGCAGAGGTGAGGGACTGAGCTGGTAAAGGAGCTGGGGAGGGTCAGCTTGAAAGCAACGATCGTGACATTCGTGAAATATATAAAGATTAGCCCAGCTGTGACTAAAGTTTTGGTCAAAAAAACAACCTACAGTGAAAGAAGATGGAATCGCAAACCGCAGCCCAAAGGGCGGATCAGCGTGAGGCTGCACAAAGGAGCGTTCCGTGGGCTGGTGGGATCGCCCGGAGAAACCTCCCGACAGGCAAACCCTTCCCTTACAGAATCTAGAGCTGAAGTGGGTAAACCCTCAGAAATGCAGGGCTGGGCACCACCTGCCCAGGAGGGGATCGCCGGTAACACCGCTCCGCCCCCGTGTTTCCACTCCCGGCACCCGCATCCCTCGGGTTTCAGACTGTGTGGGCGGAAGGGAAGGTTCCCCCTCAGCCCCCGGGGCGTTGCGGTGCCAGCGGGGGAGCCGGGCCGCCCCCGGGGCCGTTCTCCGGGCGGGGAGGCGGGAACGAGCGGGAGGTTTCGCCGCAGCCGGAGCTGTCCCCGGGGCCGGGGGTTTCCAGCGGGGCCACCAGGGAAGTGCGGGCGGCCCCGCGCAGAGGGGCGCTCAGAAACACCCCCGCAAAGCCTGCTGCTCCTACAGCGCTGCCACGGGGGCTTCCACCGCCAAAAAGGCCACAACTCCCCAGCCGCCCCTCACCCCGTCCCAACAGACGAACCCGGGCCGAGGCCGCACCTCGGGCAGGGAGGGGAGCGCGGGCGGCGCCGCTCTCCGGAGGCAGCGCCCTCCCGGCTGCGCTGTGGGCCCGGGTGAGGACCCCTGGGTGGCCGCAGGGGTGACACCGCCGGGCCCGGGGCCGCGCTCCGTGCGGGGGCAGAGCGCGGCGGGGGAGCCCCGACGGGAGCCCCGGTCCCGCGGCGGCGGCGGGCACTGCCCCGCCCGGCCGGCCCGGCCCGTGCAAGCCGGGCTGCGGCTGCCACCTGCCGGCAGAGAGGGGAAATGCGCCTCCCGCCGCCCCCGACCCTTCCCGGGCTCCCCTCGCCGCCCCGGACCCTGCCCAGGGTTCCCCCGCCCCCGCCGGGGCCGCCGAGCTGCGGCGGGAGCAGCTTTTGTGTCTGGCGGCGAAAGGTGCCGGCTCCAACCCCTCCCTGGACGGGGACAGACCGGGACATCCGTGGCACGGACACCCCTTTCCCCTCCCAGCATGAAAGGCTCCTGCCCAAGACGTGAGTCATCACGAAACTGGGGGTACTGAAGAATCGGCATTACCCTTGCCGAGTTGCCCAGTGTCCACGGCACACACACGCCCCACTGGCAAAGCCTGTCCGGGAAAGGAATATAGAAGACAGAGAGGTGCCATGAATCAGCAGTGAGGGGCTCCATACCGGGCCTCCGGGGAGGGCAGGAAGTGTGTTGTGGGGGTACCCAGGAGGCTTCAGCGCTGCAGGTGTGTAGGCACAAAACTGCACTACTAGGGATTCACAGGGCCAAAGCTGGCACATGGAGACAGGCAGAACAAAAACTGGGACCTGGGAAAGTGATTCTGTCAGTGGAAGACCAAGGCTGTGGTGGTAGAGGAGGGGGACAGGTAGCACGACTGCAGCTCAACAAACCTGCTGTATCCAGACTGGCAAAGAGCTGCAAGACCCTCACATCACTCTGATTCTCCCAGGGAAGATGCTGGGACAGTCTGTGGGATGGGATAGGAGAGGGGTACTGGGATGGGACAATTCTTACCTGCTCTAGTGGGGCAGACCATCCATCCAAGTCCAAATATGTCCAGAGAGGAGGCAGTACTAATTTTGTCCTTGGCTACTTCTCATCTTTGCTTCGTCCGCCTATTCCTTAACTTAGAGGTACAGGGAATAAAGCATGACAGTGCTGGAGTGCTTCAGTATCAGTAATGGCGCTTTTCCTGGCATGGAGAAAGGCAGAAGCACGGCAAAGGTGAGGGAGGTGGTGGGAATTGCCCCACAAGCCACTGCTCACACCTCTACCTGCTCCTCAGCCCCTCTGGCTACTAGGTGGATGACAGAAACACAGCTGGAGGGGGCTGCAAAAGGGAGCAGACAGCGACGCTGGCTCTCAGCCCCCAGGTGCTCTTCCCTCTTCTTCCTCCCACTCCTCCCACTTTCCTCCAGCTGCTGGTGCTGCTCTTTCCTCCCACACAGCAGCTCTGAGAGGCTGGAGGAGACAGTAAGGAACAGGGGAAGCACTTGGAGGCTGACAGATGCCACTGCCTGGTTTCTTTCCAGAGCCCCATCTTCCTTCGACCTTCACTGTCTCCTCCATTTGCTCAGTGTTGGCAGCAATGCTTGCAGAGGTGGCTGAGCTGCATGATGTGAAGTGGGGCACAGAGA